>NW_026607640.1:0-131099 GCF_029499605.1 Hyla sarda
TAACATGTGACCGAAACAGTGAACCAACCAGAAGAGTCATCATCATCATCATCACAGGGAACATGTGACCGAACAGTGAACCAACCAGAAGAGTCATCATCATCATCATCACAGGGAACATGTGACCAAACAGTGAACCAACCAGAAGAGTCATCATCATCATCACAGGGAACATGTGACCGAACAGTGAACCAACCAGAAGAGTCATCATCATCATCACAGGGAACATGTGACCGAACAGTGAACCAACCAGAAGAGTCATCATCATCATCATCACAGGGAACATGTGACCGAACAGTGAACCAACCAGAAGAGTCATCATCATCATCATCACAGGGAACATGTGACCAGAACAGTGAACCAACCAGAAGAGTCATCATCATCATCATCACAGGGAACATGTGACCGAACAGTGAACCAACCAGAAGAGTCATCATCATCATCATCACAGGGAACATGTGACCGAACAGTGAACCAACCAGAAGAGTCATCATCATCATCATCACAGGGAACATGTGACCGAACAGTGAACCAACCAGAAGAGTCATCATCATCATCATCACAGGGAACATGTGACCGAACAGTGAACCAACCAGAAGAGTCGTCATCATCATCATCATCACAGGGAACATGTGACCGAACAGTGAACCAACCAGAAGAGGTCATCATCATCATCATCACAGGGAACATGTGACCAAACAGTGAACCAACCAGAAGAGTCATCATCATCATCACAGGGAACATGTGACCGAACAGTGAACCAACCAGAAGAGTCATCATCATCATCATCACAGGGAACATGTGACCGAACAGTGAACCAACCAGAAGAGTCATCATCATCATCATCACAGGGAACATGTGACCGAACAGTGAACCAACCAGAAGAGTCATCATCATCATCATCACAGGGAACATGTGACCGAACAGTGAACCAACCAGAAGAGTCATCATCATCATCATCACAGGGAACATGTGACCAAACAGTGAACCAACCAGAAGAGTCATCATCATCATCATCATCACAGGGAACATGTGACCAAACAGTGAACCAACCAGAAGAGTCGTCATCATCATCATCACAGGGAACATGTGACTGAACAGTGAACCAACCAGAAGAGTCGTCATCATCATCATCATCACAGGGAACATGTGACTGAACAGTGAACCAACCAGAAGAGTCATCATCATCATCACAGGGAACATGTGACCGAACAGTGAACCAACCAGAAGAGTCATCAATCATCATCACAGGGAACATGTGACCGAACAGTGAAACCAACCAGAAGAGTCATCATCATCATCATCACAGGGAACATGTGACCGAACAGTGAACCAACCAGAAGAGTCATCATCATCATCATCACAGGGAACATGTGACCGAACAGTGAACCAACCAGAAGAGTCATCATCATCATCATCACAGGGAACATGTGACCGAACAGTGAACCAACCAGAAGAGTCATCATCATCATCATCATCACAGGGAACATGTGACCAAACAGTGAACCAACCAGAAGAGTCGTCATCATCATCATCACAGGGAACATGTGACTGAACAGTGAACCAACCAGAAGAGTCGTCATCATCATCATCATCACAGGGAACATGTGACTGAACAGTGAACCAACCAGAAGAGTCATCATCATCATCACAGGGAACATGTGACCGAACAGTGAACCAACCAGAAGAGTCATCATCATCATCACAGGGAACATGTGACCGAACAGTGAACCAACCAGAAGAGTCATCATCATCATCATCACAGGGAACATGTGACCGAACAGTGAACCAACCAGAAGAGTCATCATCATCATCATCACAGGGAACATGTGACCGAACAGTGAACCAACCAGAAGAGTCATCATCATCATCATCACAGGGAACATGTGACCGAACAGTGAACCAACCAGAAGAGTCATCATCATCATCATCACAGGGAACATGTGACCGAACAGTGAACCAACCAGAAGAGTCATCATCATCATCATCACAGGGAACATGTGACCGAACAGTGAACCAACCAGAAGAGTCATCATCATCATCATCACAGGGAACATGTGACCGAACAGTGAACCAACCAGAAGAGTCATCATCATCATCATCATCACAGGGAACATGTGACCGAACAGTGAACCAACCAGAAGAGTCATCATCATCATCATCACAGGGAACATGTGACCGAACAGTGAACCAACCAGAAGAGTCATCATCATCATCACAGGGAACATGTGACCGAACAGTGAACCAACCAGAAGAGTCATCATCATCATCATCACAGGGAACATGTGACCGAACAGTGAACCAACCAGAAGAGTCATCATCATCATCATCACAGGGAACATGTGACCGAACAGTGAACCAACCAGAAGAGTCATCATCATCATCATCACAGGGAACATGTGACCGAACAGTGAACCAACCAGAAGAGTCATCATCATCATCACAGGGAACATGTGACCGAACAGTGAACCAACCAGAAGAGTCATCATCATCATCATCATCACAGGGAACATGTGACCGAACAGTGAACCAACCAGAAGAGTCATCATCATCATCATCACAGGGAACATGTGACCGAACAGTGAACCAACCAGAAGAGTCATCATCATCATCATCACAGGGAACATGTGACCGAACAGTGAACCAACCAGAAGAGTCATCATCATCATCAAAGGGAACATGTGACCGAACAGTGAACCAACCAGAAGAGTCATCATCATCATCATCATCATCACAGGGAACATGTGACCAAACAGTGAACCAACCAGAAGAGTCATCATCATCATCACAGGGAACATGTGACCGAACAGTGAACCAACCAGAAGAGTCATCATCATCATCATCACAGGGAACATGTGACCGAACAGTGAACCAACCAGAAGAGTCATCATCATCATCATCACAGGGAACATGTGACCGAACAGTGAACCAACCAGAAGAGTCGTCATCATCATCATCACAGGGAACATGTGACCGAACAGTGAACCAACCAGAAGAGTCATCATCATCATCATCACAGGGAACATGTGACCGAACAGTGAACCAACCAGAAGAGTCATCATCATCATCATCATCACAGGGAACATGTGACCGAACAGTGAACCAACCAGAAGAGTCATCATCATCATCATCACAGGGAACATGTGACCGAACAGTGAACCAACCAGAAGAGTCATCATCATCATCATCACAGGGAACATGTGACCGAACAGTGAACCAACCAGAAGAGTCATCATCATCATCATCACAGGGAACATGTGACCAAACAGTGAACCAACCAGAAGAGTCATCATCATCATCATCATCACAGGGAACATGTGACCAAACAGTGAACCAACCAGAAGAGTCATCATCATCATCATCACAGGGAACATGTGACTGAACAGTGAACCAACCAGAAGAGTCGTCATCATCATCATCATCACAGGGGGAACATGTGACTGAACAGTGAACCAACCAGAAGAGTCATCATCATCATCACAGGGAACATGTGACCGAACAGTGAACCAACCAGAAGAGTCATCATCATCATCATCACAGGGAACATGTGACCGAACAGTGAACCAACCAGAAGAGTCGTCATCATCATCATCACAGGGAACATGTGACCGAACAGTGAACCAACCAGAAGAGTCATCATCATCATCATCATCACAGGGAACATGTGACCGAACAGTGAACCAACCAGAAGAGTCATCATCATCATCATCACAGGGAACATGTGACCGAACAGTGAACCAACCAGAAGAGTCGTCATCATCATCATCACAGGGAACATGTGACCAAACAGTGAACCAACCAGAAGAGTCATCATCATCATCATCACAGGCAACATGTGACCGAACAGTGAACCAACCAGAAGAGTCATCATCATCATCATCACAGGGAACATGTGACCGAACAGTGAACCAACCAGAAGAGTCATCATCATCATCATCACAGGGAACATGTGACCGAACAGTGAACCAACCAGAAGAGTCATCATCATCATCATCACAGGGAACATGTGACCAAACAGTGAACCAACCAGAAGAGTCATCATCATCATCATCACAGGGAACATGTGACCAAACAGTGAACCAACCAGAAGAGTCATCATCATCATCATCACAGGGAACATGTGACCGAACAGTGAACCAACCAGAAGAGTCATCATCATCATCATCACAGGGAACATGTGACCAAACAGTGAACCAACCAGAAGAGTCGTCATCATCATCATCACAGGGAACATGTGACCGAACAGTGAACCAACCAGAAGAGTCATCATCATCATCATCATCACAGGGAACATGTGACCAAACAGTGAACCAACCAGAAGAGTCATCATCATCATCATCACAGGGAACATGTGACCGAACAGTGAACCAACCAGAAGAGTCATCATCATCATCATCACAGGGAACATGTGACCGAACAGTGAACCAACCAGAAGAGTCATCATCATCATCATCACAGGGAACATGTGACCGAACAGTGAACCAACCAGAAGAGTCATCATCATCATCATCACAGGGAACATGTGACCGAACAGTGAACCAACCAGAAGAGTCGTCATCATCATCATCACAGGGAACATGTGACCAAACAGTGAACCAACCAGAAGAGTCATCATCATCATCATCACAGGGAACATGTGACCGAACAGTGAACCAACCAGAAGAGTCATCATCATCATCATCACAGGGAACATGTGACCGAACAGTGAACCAACCAGAAGAGTCGTCATCATCATCATCACAGGGAACATGTGACCGAACAGTGAACCAACCAGAAGAGTCATCATCATCATCATCACAGGGAACATGTGACCGAACAGTGAACCAACCAGAAGAGTCATCATCATCATCACAGGGAACATGTGACCGAACAGTGAACCAACCAGAAGAGTCATCATCATCATCATCACAGGGAACATGTGACCGAACAGTGAACCAACCAGAAGAGTCATCATCATCATCATCACAGGGAACATGTGACCGAACAGTGAACCAACCAGAAGAGTCATCATCATCATCATCACAGGGAACATGTGACCGAACAGTGAACCAACCAGAAGAGTCATCATCATCATCATCACAGGGAACATGTGACCAAACAGTGAACCAACCAGAAGAGTCATCATCATCATCATCATCACAGGGAACATGTGACCGAACAGTGAACCAACCAGAAGAGTCATCATCATCATCATCACAGGGAACATGTGACCGAACAGTGAACCAACCAGAAGAGTCGTCATCATCATCATCACAGGGAACATGTGACCGAACAGTGAACCAACCAGAAGAGTCATCATCATCATCACAGGGAACATGTGACCGAACAGTGAACCAACCAGAAGAGTCATCATCATCATCATCACAGGGAACATGTGACCGAACAGTGAACCAACCAGAAGAGTCATCATCATCATCACAGGGAACATGTGACCGAACAGTGAACCAACCAGAAGAGTCATCATCATCATCATCACAGGGAACATGTGACCATGTACCCCCATGTGTCAGGTGACAGCACCATGTACCCCCATGTGTCAGGTGACAGCACCATGTACCCCCATGTGTCAGGTGACCGCACCATGTACCCCCATGTGTCAGGTGACAGCACCATGTACCCCCATGTGTCAGGTGACCGCACCATGTGTCAGGTGACCGCACCATGTACCCCCATGTGTCAGGTGACCGCACCACGTGCCCCCATGTGTCAGGTGACCGCACCATGTACCCCCATGTGTCAGGTGACCGCACCATGTGTCAGGTGACCGCACCATGTACCCCCATGTGTCAGGTGACCGCACCACGTGCCCCCATGTGTCAGGTGACCGCACCATGTGCCCCCATGTGTCAGGTGACCGCACCATGTGCCCCCATGTGTCAGGTGACCGCACCATGTGCCCCCATGTGTCAGGTGACAGCACCATGTACCCCCATGTGTCAGGTGACCGCACCATGTGTCAGGTGACCGCACCATGTACCCCCATGTGTCAGGTGACAGCACCATGTGCCCCCATGTGTCAGGTGACAGCACCATGTACCCCCATGTGTCAGGTGACAGCACCATGTGCCCCCATGTGTCAGGTGACAGCACCATGTACCCCCATGTGTCAGGTGACCGCACCATGTACCCCCATGTGTCAGGTGACAGCACCATGTACCCCCATGTGTCAGGTGACAGCACCATGTGCCCCCATGTGTAAGGTGACAGCACCATGTGCCCCCATGTGTCAGGTGACAGCACCATGTGCCCCCATGTGTCAGGTGACAGCACCATGTGCCCCCATGTGTAAGGTGACAGCACCATGTACCCCCATGTGTCAGGTGACAGCACCATGTGCCCCCATGTGTCAGGTGACAGCACCATGTACCCCCATGTGTCAGGTGACCGCACCATGTGCCCCCATGTGTCAGGTGACAGCACCATGTGCCCCCATGTGTCAGGTGACAGCACCATGTGCCCCCATGTGTCAGGTGACCGCACCATGTGTCCCCATGTGTCAGGTGACCACACCATGTACCCCCATGTGTCAGGTGACAGCACCATGTACCCCCATGTGTCAGGTGACAGCACCATGTACCCCCATGTGTCAGGTGACCGCACCATGTACCCCCATGTGTCAGGTGACCGCACCATGTGTCAGGTGACAGCACCATGTACCCCCATGTGTCAGGTGACAGCACCATGTACCCCCATGTGTCAGGTGACAGCACCATGTGCCCCCATGTGTCAGGTGACCGCACCATGTACCCCCATGTGTCAGGTGACCGCACCATGTACCCCCATGTGTCAGGTGACCGCACCATGTACCCCCATGTGTCAGGTGACCGCACCATGTACCCCAATGTGTCAGGTGACAGCACCATGTACCCCCATGTGTCAGGTGACCGCACCATGTACCCCCATGTGTCAGGTGACAGCACCATGTACCCCCATGTGTCAGGTGACAGCACCATGTACCCCCATGTGTCAGGTGACAGCACCATGTACCCCCATGTGTCAGGTGACCGCACCATGTACCCCCATGTGTCAGGTGACCGCACCATGTACCCCCATGTGTCAGGTGACCGCACCATGTACCCCCATGTGTCAGGTGACCGCACCATGTACCCCCATGTGTCAGGTGACCGCACCATGTGCCCCCATGTGTCAGGTGACCGCACCATGTGCCCCCATGTGTCAGGTGACCGCACCATGTACCCCCATGTGTCAGGTGACAGCACCATGTACCCCCATGTGTCAGGTGACAGCACCATGTGCCCCCATGTGTCAGGTGACCGCACCATGTGCCCCCATGTGTCAGGTGACCGCACCATGTGCCCCCATGTGTCAGGTGACCGCACCATGTACCCCCATGTGTCAGGTGACCGCACCATGTACCCCCATGTGTCAGGTGACCGCACCATGTACCCCCATGTGTCAGGTGACAGCACCATGTGCCCCCATGTGTCAGGTGACAGCACCATGTACCCCCATGTGTCAGGTGACAGCACCATGTACCCCCATGTGTCAGGTGACAGCACCATGTGCCCCCATGTGTCAGGTGACCGCACCATGTGCCCCCATGTGTCAGGTGACCGCACCATGTGCCCCCATGTGTCAGGTGACCGCACCATGTACCCCCATGTGTCAGGTGACAGCACCATGTACTCCCATGTGTCAGGTGACAGCACCATGTGCCCCCATGTGTCAGGTGACAGCACCATGTACCCCCATGTGTCAGGTGACAGCACCATGTACCCCCATGTGTCAGGTGACAGCACCATGTGCCCCCATGTGTCAGGTGACAGCACCATGTGCCCCCATGTGTCAGGTGACCGCACCATGTACCCCCATGTGTCAGGTGACCGGACCATGTACCCCCATGTGTCAGGTGACCGCACCATGTACCCCCATGTGTCAGGTGACAGCACCATGTACCCCCATGTGTCAGGTGACAGCACCATGTGCCCCCATGTGTCAGGTGACCGCACCATGTACCCCCATGTGTCAGGTGACAGCACCATGTGCCCCCATGTGTCAGGTGACCGCACCATGTACCCCCATGTGTCAGGTGACCGCACCATGTACCCCCATGTGTCAGGTGACAGCACCATGTACTCCCATGTGTCAGGTGACCGCACCATGTGTCAGGTGACCGCACCATGTACCCCCATGTGTCAGGTGACAGCACCATGTACCCCCATGTGTCAGGTGACCGCACCACGTGCCCCCATGTGTCAGGTGACCGCACCATGTGCCCCCATGTGTCAGGTGACCGCACCATGTGCCCCCATGTGTCAGGTGACCGCACCATGTGCCCCCATGTGTCAGGTGACAGCACCATGTACCCCCATGTGTCAGGTGACCGCACCATGTGTCAGGTGACCGCACCATGTACCCCCATGTGTCAGGTGACAGCACCATGTACCCCCATGTGTCAGGTGACCGCACCATGTACCCCCATGTGTCAGGTGACCGCACCATGTACCCCCATGTGTCAGGTGACAGCACCATGTACCCCCATGTGTCAGGTGACAGCACCATGTGCCCCCATGTGTCAGGTGACAGCACCATGTACCCCCATGTGTCAGGTGACCGCACCATGTACCCCCATGTGTCAGGTGACAGCACCATGTACCCCCATGTGTCAGGTGACAGCACCATGTGCCCCCATGTGTAAGGTGACAGCACCATGTGCCCCCATGTGTCAGGTGACAGCACCATGTGCCCCCATGTGTCAGGTGACAGCACCATGTACCCCCATGTGTCAGGTGACCGCACCATGTGCCCCCATGTGTCAGGTGACAGCACCATGTACCCCCATGTGTCAGGTGACCGCACCATGTGCCCCCATGTGTCAGGTGACAGCACCATGTGCCCCCATGTGTCAGGTGACAGCACCATGTGCCCCCATGTGTCAGGTGACCGCACCATGTGTCCCCATGTGTCAGGTGACCGCACCATGTACCCCCATGTGTCAGGTGACAGCACCATGTACCCCCATGTGTCAGGTGACAGCACCATGTACCCCCATGTGTCAGGTGACCGCACCATGTACCCCCATGTGTCAGGTGACCGCACCATGTGTCAGGTGACAGCACCATGTACCCCCATGTGTCAGGTGACAGCACCATGTGCCCCCATGTGTCAGGTGACCGCACCATGTACCCCCATGTGTCAGGTGACCGCACCATGTACCCCCATGTGTCAGGTGACCGCACCATGTACCCCCATGTGTCAGGTGACCGCACCATGTACCCCAATGTGTCAGGTGACAGCACCATGTACCCCCATGTGTCAGGTGACCGCACCATGTACCCCCATGTGTCAGGTGACAGCACCATGTACCCCCATGTGTCAGGTGACAGCACCATGTACCCCCATGTGTCAGGTGACAGCACCATGTACCCCCATGTGTCAGGTGACAGCACCATGTACCCCCATGTGTCAGGTGACAGCACCATGTACCCCCATGTGTCAGGTGACAGCACCATGTGCCCCCATGTGTCAGGTGACCGCACCATGTGCCCCCATGTGTCAGGTGACCGCACCATGTGCCCCCATGTGTCAGGTGACCGCACCATGTACCCCCATGTGTCAGGTGACCGCTCCATGTACCCCCATGTGTCAGGTGACCGCACCATGTACCCCCATGTGTCAGGTGACAGCACCATGTGCCCCCATGTGTCAGGTGACAGCACCATGTACCCCCATGTGTCAGGTGACAGCACCATGTACCCCCATGTGTCAGGTGACAGCACCATGTGCCCCCATGTGTCAGGTGACCGCACCATGTGCCCCCATGTGTCAGGTGACCGCACCATGTGCCCCCATGTGTCAGGTGACCGCACCATGTACCCCCATGTGTCAGGTGACAGCACCATGTACCCCCATGTGTCAGGTGACAGCACCATGTGCCCCCATGTGTCAGGTGACAGCACCATGTACCCCCATGTGTCAGGTGACAGCACCATGTACCCCCATGTGTCAGGTGACAGCACCATGTGCCCCCATGTGTCAGGTGACAGCACCATGTGCCCCCATGTGTCAGGTGACCGCACCATGTACCCCCATGTGTCAGGTGACCGCACCATGTACCCCCATGTGTCAGGTGACAGCACCATGTACCCCCATGTGTCAGGTGACAGCACCATGTGCCCCCATGTGTCAGGTGACCGCACCATGTACCCCCATGTGTCAGGTGACAGCACCATGTGCCCCCATGTGTCAGGTGACCGCACCATGTACCCCCATGTGTCAGGTGACCGCACCATGTACCCCCATGTGTCAGGTGACCGCACCATGTGTCAGGTGACCGCACCATGTACCCCCATGTGTCAGGTGACCGCACCATGTACCCCCATGTGTCAGGTGACCGCACCATGTGTCAGGTGACCGCACCATGTACCCCCATGTGTCAGGTGACCGCACCACGTGCCCCCATGTGTCAGGTGACCGCACCATGTGCCCCCATGTGTCAGGTGACCGCACCATGTGCCCCCATGTGTCAGGTGACCGCACCATGTGCCCCCATGTGTCAGGTGACCGCACCATGTGCCCCCATGTGTCAGGTGACAGCACCATGTACCCCCATGTGTCAGGTGACCGCACCATGTACCCCCATATGTCAGGTGACCGCACCATGTACCCCCATGTGTCAGGTGACCGCACCATGTACCCCCATGTGTCAGGTGACCGCACCATGTACCCCCATGTGTCAGGTGACAGCACCATGTACCCCCATGTGTCAGGTGACCGCACCATGTACCCCCATGTGTCAGGTGACCGCACCATGTACCCCCATGTGTCAGGTGACCGCACCATGTACCCCCATGTGTCAGGTGACAGCACCATGTACCCCCATGTGTCAGGTGACAGCACCATGTGCCCCCATGTGTCAGGTGACCGCACCATGTGCCCCCATGTGTCAGGTGACAGCACCATGTGCCCCCATGTGTCAGGTGACCGCACCATGTGCCCCCATGTGTCAGGTGACAGCACCATGTGCCCCCATGTGTCAGGTGACCGCACCATGTGCCCCCATGTGTCAGGTGACCGCACCATGTGCCCCCATGTGTCAGGTGACAGCACCATGTACCCCCATGTGTCAGGTGACAGCACCATGTACCCCCATGTGTCAGGTGACCGCACCATGTGCCCCCATGTGTCAGGTGACAGCACCATGTACCCCCATGTGTCAGGTGACAGCACCATGTGCCCCCATGTGTCAGGTGACAGCACCATGTGCCCCCATGTGTCAGGTGACAGCACCATGTACCCCCATGTGTCAGGTGACCGCACCATGTACCCCCATGTGTCAGGTGACTGCACCATGTGTCAGGTGACCGCACCATGTACCCCCATGTGTCAGGTGACCGCACCATGTGCCCCCATGTGTCAGGTGACCGCACCATGTGCCCCCATGTGTCAGGTGACCGCACCATGTGCCCCCATGTGTCAGGTGACCGCACCATGTGCCCCCATGTGTCAGGTGACAGCACCATGTGCCCCCATGTGTCAGATGACAGCACCATGTACCCCCATGTGTCAGGTGACAGCACCATGTACCCCCATGTGTCAGGTGACAGCACCATGTACCCCCATGTGTCAGGTGACAGCACCATGTACCCCCATGTGTCAGGTGACCGCACCATGTACCCCCATGTGTCAGGTGACCGCACCATGTACCCCCATGTGTCAGGTGACCGCACCATGTACCCCCATGTGTCAGGTGACCGCACCATGTACCCCCATGTGTCAGGTGACAGCACCATGTACCCCCATGTGTCAGGTGACAGCACCATGTACCCCCATGTGTCAGGTGACAGCACCATGTACCCCCATGTGTCAGGTGACAGCACCATGTACCCCCATGTGTCAGGTGACCGCACCATGTACCCCCATGTGTCAGGTGACCGCACCATGTACCCCCATGTGTCAGGTGACCGCACCATGTACCCCCATGTGTCAGGTGACCGCACCATGTGCCCCCATGTGTCAGGTGACCGCACCATGTGCCCCCATGTGTCAGATGACAGCACCATGTACCCCCATGTGTCAGGTGACAGCACCATGTACCCCCATGTGTCAGGTGACAGCACCATGTACCCCCATGTGTCAGGTGACCGCACCATGTGCCCCCATGTGTCAGGTGACAGCACCATGTGCCCCCATGTGTCAGGTGACCGCACCATGTACCCCCATGTGTCAGGTGACAGCACCATGTACCCCCATGTGTCAGGTGACAGCACCATGTGCCCCCATGTGTCAGGTGACCGCACCATGTGCCCCCATGTGTCAGGTGACCGCACCATGTGCCCCCATGTGTCAGGTGACCGCACCATGTACCCCCATGTGTCAGGTGACAGCACCATGTACCCCCATGTGTCAGGTGACAGCACCATGTGCCCCCATGTGTCAGGTGACCGCACCATGTACCCCCATGTGTCAGGTGACCGCACCATGTACCCCCATGTGTCAGGTGACAGCACCATGTGCCCCCATGTGTCAGGTGACCGCACCATGTACCCCCATGTGTCAGGTGACCGCACCATGTACCCCCATGTGTCAGGTGACCGCACCATGTACCCCCATGTGTCAGGTGACCGCACCATGTACCCCCATGTGTCAGGTGACCGCACCATGTGTCAGGTGACCGCACCATGTACCCCCATGTGTCAGGTGACCGCACCACGTGCCCCCATGTGTCAGGTGACCGCACCATGTGCCCCCATGTGTCAGGTGACCGCACCATGTGCCCCCATGTGTCAGGTGACCGCACCATGTGTCAGGTGACCGCACCATGTACCCCCATGTGTCAGGTGACCGCACCACGTGCCCCCATGTGTCAGGTGACCGCACCATGTGCCCCCATGTGTCAGGTGACCGCACCATGTACCCCCATGTGTCAGGTGACAGCACCATGTACCCCCATGTGTCAGGTGACCGCACCATGTGTCAGGTGACCGCACCATGTACCCCCATGTGTCAGGTGACAGCACCATGTACCCCCATGTGTCAGGTGACAGCACCATGTACCCCCATGTGTCAGGTGACCGCACCATGTACCCCCATGTGTCAGGTGACCGCACCATGTACCCCCATGTGTCAGGTGACAGCACCATGTGCCCCCATGTGTCAGGTGACCGCACCATGTGCCCCCATGTGTAAGGTGACAGCACCATGTACCCCCATGTGTCAGGTGACAGCACCATGTGCCCCCATGTGTCAGGTGACAGCACCATGTACCCCCATGTGTCAGGTGACCGCACCATGTGCCCCCATGTGTCAGGTGACAGCACCATGTACCCCCATGTGTCAGGTGACCGCACCATGTGCCCCCATGTGTCAGGTGACAGCACCATGTACCCCCATGTGTCAGGTGACAGCACCATGTACCCCCATGTGTCAGGTGACCGCACCATGTGCCCCCATGTGTCAGGTGACAGCACCATGTACCCCCATGTGTCAGGTGACAGCACCATGTACCCCCATGTGTCAGGTGACAGCACCATGTACCCCCATGTGTCAGGTGACAGCACCATGTGCCCCCATGTGTCAGGTGACAGCACCATGTGCCCCCATGTGTCAGGTGACCGCACCATGTGCCCCCATGTGTCAGGTGACCGCACCATGTGCCCCCATGTGTCAGGTGACCGCACCATGTGCCCCCATGTGTCAGGTGACAGCACCATGTACCCCCATGTGTCAGGTGACAGCACCATGTGCCCCCATGTGTCAGGTGACCGCACCATGTACCCCCATGTGTCAGGTGACCGCACCATGTGCCCCCATGTGTCAGGTGACCGCACCATGTGCCCCCATGTGTAAGGTGACAGCACCATGTACCCCCATGTGTCAGGTGACAGCACCATGTGCCCCCATGTGTAAGGTGACAGCACCATGTACCCCCATGTGTCAGGTGACCGCACCATGTACCCCCATGTGTCAGGTGACAGCACCATGTACCCCCATGTGTCAGGTGACAGCACCATGTACCCCCATGTGTCAGGTGACCGCACCATGTGCCCCCATGTGTCAGGTGACAGCACCATGTACCCCCATGTGTCAGGTGACAGCACCATGTGCCCCCATGTGTCAGGTGACAGCACCATGTGCCCCCATGTGTCAGGTGACCGCACCATGTACCCCCATGTGTCAGGTGACAGCACCATGTACCCCCATGTGTCAGGTGACAGCACCATGTGCCCCCATGTGTCAGGTGACAGCACCATGTACCCCCATGTGTCAGGTGACCGCACCATGTGCCCCCATGTGTCAGGTGACAGCACCATGTGCCCCCATGTGTCAGGTGACCGCACCATGTGCCCCCATGTGTCAGGTGACCGCACCATGTGCCCCCATGTGTCAGGTGACCGCACCATGTGCCCCCATGTGTCAGGTGACAGCACCATGTACCCCCATGTGTCAGGTGACAGCACCATGTGCCCCCATGTGTCAGGTGACCGCACCATGTACCCCCATGTGTCAGGTGACCGCACCATGTGCCCCCATGTGTCAGGTGACAGCACCATGTACCCCCATGTGTCAGGTGACAGCACCATGTGCCCCCATGTGTCAGGTGACAGCACCATGTGCCCCCATGTGTCAGGTGACCGCACCATGTGCCCCCATGTGTCAGGTGACAGCACCATGTACCCCCATGTGTCAGGTGACAGCACCATGTACCCCCATGTGTCAGGTGACAGCACCATGTGCCCCCATGTGTCAGATGACAGCACCATGTACCCCCATGTGTCAGGTGACCGCACCATGTGCCCCCATGTGTCAGGTGACAGCACCATGTACCCCCATGTGTCAGGTGACAGCACCATGTACCCCCATGTGTCAGGTGACAGCACCATGTACCCCCATGTGTCAGGTGACCGCACCATGTACCCCCATGTGTCAGGTGACCGCACCATGTACCCCCATGTGTCAGGTGACAGCACCATGTACCCCCATGTGTCAGGTGACAGCACCATGTGCCCCCATGTGTCAGGTGACAGCACCATGTGCCCCCATGTGTCAGGTGACCGCACCATGTACCCCCATGTGTCAGGTGACCGCACCATGTGCTCCCATGTGTCAGGTGACCGCACCATGTGCCCCCATGTGTCAGGTGACCGCACCATGTACCCCCATGTGTCAGGTGACAGCACCATGTACCCCCATGTGTCAGGTGACCGCACCATGTGCCCCCATGTGTCAGGTGACAGCACCATGTACCCCCATGTGTCAGGTGACCGCACCATGTACCCCCATGTGTCAGGTGACAGCACCATGTACCCCCATGTGTCAGGTGACCGTACCATGTGCCCCCATGTGTCAGGTGACCATACCATGTGCCCCCATGTGTCAAGTGACCGCACCATGTGCCCCCATGTGTCAAGTGACCGCACCATGTGCCCCCATGTGTCAGGTGACAGCACCATGTACCCCCATGTGTCAGGTGACCGCACCATGTGCCCCCATGTGTCAGGTGACAGCACCATGTACCCCCATGTGTCAGGTGACCGCACCATGTGCCCCCATGTGTCAGGTGACCGCACCATGTGCCCCCATGTGTCAGGTGACAGCACCATGTACCCCCATGTGTCAGGTGACAGCACCATGTGCCCCCATGTGTCAGGTGACCGCACCATGTGCCCCCATGTGTCAGGTGACAGCACCATGTACCCCCATGTGTCAGGTGACAGCACCATGTGCCCCCATGTGTCAGGTGACAGCACCATGTACCCCCATGTGTCAGGTGACAGCACCATGTACCCCCATGTGTCAGGTGACAGCACCATGTGCCCCCATGTGTCAGGTGACAGCACCATGTACCCCCATGTGTCAGGTGACAGCACCATGTACCCCCATGTGTCAGGTGACAGCACCATGTACCCCCATGTGTCAGGTGACAGCACCATGTGCCCCGTTGTTTGCCTTTGATGGGTGTGGAAGGTCACATGACCAGACTCACTGCTTTGATTAGAAGGTCCAAGTCTTGGGGTTCAAACGAGTTGGGGTTCATATGATTCAGGTGATTGAACTGCTGGAGGAGGAGTCGACGGTCGATCCCGGCACCTGCGGAGCAGACACAAGTGTCAGAGCGATGAGCCCCCCATTATTACATACAGGGACCCCCACATATCCTCAGTATTATTTTGGGGGCACTTACTCTCGGGGGTGCTGAGCTTCGCCTTAATCAGCATCCGCAGCCGTGACACCTCTTGTCTCTTCAGCTCGTCCAGTCTGGTGCGGATGTGATGGCTGACCAGATCCAGCTCCTTACTGATCTTCCCGCTCTGTGGAGGACAGAACAAGTGACCCCATAGATTATACCCGCAGGTGACCCCATAGATTATACCCGCAGGTGACCCCATAGAGATCAAGTGACCCCATAGATTATACCCACAGGTGACCCCATAGATTAGACAGTGACCCGATAGATTGTACCCGCAGGTGACCCCATAGATTATACCCGCAGGTGACCCCATAGATTATACCCGCAGGTGACCCCATAGATTATACCCGCAGGTGACCCCATAGATTATACCCGCAGGTGACCCCATAGATTATACCCGCAGGTGACCCCATAGATTATACCCGCAGGTGACCCCATAGAGATCAAGTGACCCCATAGATTACAGGTGACCCCATAGATTAGACAGTGACCCGATAGATTGTACCCGCAGGTGACCCCATAGATTATACCCGCAGGTGACCTCATAGATTATACCCGCAGGTGACCCCATAGATTATACCCGCAGGTGACCCCATAGATTATACCGACAGGTGACCCCATAGATTAGACAGTGACCCGATAGATTGTACCCGCAGGTTACCCCATAGATTATACCCGCAGGTGACCCCATAGATTAGACAGTGACCCCATAGATTATACCCACAGGTGACCCCATAGATTATACCCACAGGTGACCCCATAGATTATACCCGCAGGTGACCCCATAGATTATACATGCAGGTGACCCCATAGATTATACCCGCAGGTGACCCCATAGATTATACATGCAGGTGACCCCATAGATTATACCCGCAGGTGACCCCATAGATTATACATGCAGGTGACCCCATAGATTATACCCGCAGGTGACCCCATAGATTATACCCGCAGGTGACCCCATAGATTATACCCGCAGGTGACCCCATAGATTATACCCGCAGGTGACCCCATAGATTATACCCGCAGGTGACCCCATAGATTATACCCGCAGATGACCCCATAGATTATACCCGCAGGTGACCCCATAGATTATACCCGCAGGTGACCCCATAGATTATACCCGCAGGTGACCCCATAGATTATACCCGCAGGCGACCCCATAGATTATACCCGCAGGTGACCCCATAGATTATACCCGCAGGTGACCCCATAGATTATACCCGCAGGTGACCCCATAGATTATACATGCAGGTGACCCCATAGATTATACATGCAGGTGACCCCATAGATTATACCCGCAGGTGACCCCATAGATTATACCCGCAGGTGACCCCATAGAGATCAAGTGACCCCATAGATTATACCCACAGGTGACCCCATGGATTAGACAGTGACCCCATAGATTGTACCCACAGGTGACCCCATAGATTATACCCGCAGGTAACCCCATAGAGATCAAGTGACCCCATAGATTATACCCACAGGTAACCCCATAGATTATACATGCAGGTGACCCCATAGATTAGACAGTGACCCGATAGATTGTATCCACAGGTGACCCCATAGATTATACGCGCAGGTGACCCCATAGATTATACCCGCAGGTGACCCCATAGATTATACCCGCAGGTGACCCCATAGATTATACCGACAGGTGACCCCATAGATTATACCCGCAGGTGACCCCATAGATTATACCCGCAGGTGACCCCATAGATTATACCCGCAGCAGACCCCATAGATTATACCCGCAGGTGACCCCATAGATTATACCCGCAGGTGACCCCATAGATTATACCCGCAGGTGACCCCATAGATTATACCCGCAGGTGACCCCATAGATTATACCCGCAGGTGACCCCATAGATTATACCCGCAGGTGACCCCATAGATTATACCCGCAGGTGACCCCATAGATTATACCCGCAGGTGACCCCATAGATTATACCCGCAGGTGACCCCATAGATTATACCCGCAGGTGACCCCATGGATTATACCCGCAGGCGACCCCATAGATTATACCCGCAGGTGACCCCATAGATTATACCCGCAGGTGACCCCATAGATTATACATGCAGGTGACCCCATAGATTATACCCGCAGGTGACCCCATAGAGTATACCCGCAGGTGACCCCATAGATTATACCCGCAGGTGACCCCATAGAGATCAAGTGACCCCATAGATTATACCCGCAGGTGACCCCATAGATTATACCCGCAGGTGACCCCATAGATTATACCCGCAGGTGACCCCATAGATTATACCCGCAGGTGACCCCATAGATTATACATGCAGGTGACCCCATAGATTATACATGCAGGTGACCCCATAGATTATACCCGCAGGTGACCCCATAGATTATACCCGCAGGTGACCCCATAGAGATCAAGTGACCCCATAGATTATACCCACAGGTGACCCCATGGATTAGACAGTGACCCCATAGATTGTACCCACAGGTGACCCCATAGATTATACCCGCAGGTAACCCCATAGAGATCAAGTGACCCCATAGATTATACCCACAGGTAACCCCATAGATTATACATGCAGGTGACCCCATAGATTAAACAGTGACCCGATAGATTGTATCCACAGGTGACCCCATAGATTATACGCGCAGGTGACCCCATAGATTATACCCGCAGGTGACCCCATAGATTATACCCGCAGGTGACCCCATAGATTATACCGACAGGTGACCCCATAGATTATACCCGCAGGTGACCCCATAGATTATACCCGCAGGTGACCCCATAGATTATACCCGCAGCAGACCCCATAGATTATACCCGCAGGTGACCCCATAGATTATACCCGCAGGTGACCCCATAGATTATACCCGCAGGTGACCCCATAGATTATACCCGCAGGTGACCCCATAGATTATACCCGCAGGTGACCCCATAGATTATACCCGCAGGTGACCCCATAGATTATACCCGCAGGTGACCCCATAGATTATACCCGCAGGTGACCCCATAGATTATACCCGCAGGTGACCCCATAGATTATACCCGCAGGTGACCCCATAGATTATACATGCAGGTGACCCCATAGAGTATACCCGCAGGTGACCCCATAGAGTATACCCGCAGGTGACCCCATAGAGATCAAGTGACCCCATATATTATACCCACAGGTGATCCCATAGATTATACCCACATGTGACCCCATAGATTATACCGACAGGTGATTCCATAGGCCATAACGACAGGTTATCCCATAGATCATAAAGACAGGTGATATCACAACGACAGGTGATCCCATAGATCACAACGACAGGTGATCCCATAGATCACAACGACAGGTGATCCCATAGACCATAACAACAGGTGATCCCATAGACCATAACGACAGGTGATCACATAGACCATAACGACAGGTGATCCCATAGACCATGACGACAGGTGATCCCATTGACCATAACGACAGGTGATCCCATAGATCATAACGACAGGTGATCCCATAGATCATAACGACAGGTGATCCCATAGATCATAACGACAGGTGATCCCATAGATCATAACGACAGGTGATCCCATAGATCATAACGACAGGTGATCTCATAGATCATGACGACAGGTGATCCCATAGACCATAACGACAGGTGATCCCATCGATCATAACGACAGGTGATCCTATAGATAACGACAGGTGATCCCATAGAAACCGACAGGTGATCCCATAGATCATAACGACAGGTGATCCCATAGACCATAAAGACAGGTGATCCCATAGATCATAACGACAGGTGATCCCATAGATCATAACGACAGGTGATCCCATAGATCATAACGACAGGTGATCCCATAGATCATAACGACAGGTGATCCCATAGATCATAACGACAGGTGATCCCATAGATCATAACGACAGGTGATCTCATAGATCATGACGACAGGTGATCCCATAGACCATAACGACAGGTGATCCCATCGATCATAACGACAGGTGATCCCATAGAAACCGACAGGTGATCCCATAGATCATAACGACAGGTGATCCCATAGATCATAACGACAGGTGATCCCATAGATAACGACAGGTGATCCCATAGATAACGACAGGTGATCCCATAGATCATAACGACAGGTGATCCCATAGATCATAAAGACAGGTGATCCCATAGATCACGACAGGTGATCCCATAGATCATAACGACAGGTGATCCCATAGATAACGACAGGTGATCCCATAGATCATGATGACAGGTGATCCCATAGATCATAACGACAGGTGATCCCATAGATCATAACGACAGGTGATCCCATAGATCATAACGACAGGTGATCCCATAGATCATAACGACAGGTGATCCCATAGACCATAACGACAGGTGATCCCATAGACCATAACGACAGGTGTTCCCATAGACCATAACGACAGGTGATCCCATAGATCTATATAACTGATAATCCGCTCTACCACATGGACACTCTGTGTATTCCCTGGCAGTGGTCGTGTTGTGCAGTAAAGTTTGTGACCCCGGGTGGTGTCCAGGGTCCCATCTCACCTTGATGTCCTCGATGTCGGCCGACTGGATCTTCTCTCTGAAATGTTGGTCGGTTTCCAGGACTTCCACCACCTCCCTGAGATATCGGTTATAGTAGAGTCCTGTGTCCTGTCACAAGATACAAGTCACCGCCACATCCACCAATACACCGCACAACACTATAAACATGGCCGCCACCATCTACTACTCACGGAGGACTGAGACTTCTGCCCATCATCAGCCGCCTCCGCATTCACTTTGGTCTTGTCTGTGTCAATGGGCACGGCACCCGCTGTTACCAGGGAGCAGATCAGCAGGAACCGGGCAGGACTGACCCACCTGCACCACCGGAGTATCTGCAGAGATCATCATACAGGAGGTGATGACTGACGGCATCCGGGGGGCGCCATACAACAGGTACCGGACACAGAGGGTGACGGGCAGCATACAACAGGCACTGGACACAGAGGGTGACGGGCAGCATACAACAGGCACCGGACACAGAGGGTGACGGGCAGCATACAACAGGCACCGGACACAGAGGGTGACGGGCAGCATACAACAGGCACCGGACACAGAGGGTGACGGGCAGCATACAACAGGCACCGGACACAGAGGGTGACGGGCAGAATACAACAGGTACCGGACACAGAGGGTGACGGGCAGCATACAACAGGTACCGGACACAGAGGGTGACGGGCAGCATACAACAGGTACCGGACACAGAGTGTGACGGGCAGCATACAACAGGCACTGGACACAGAGGGTGACGGGCAGCATACAACAGGCACCGGACACAGAGGGTGACGGGCAGCATACAACAGGCACCGGACACAGAGGGTGACGGGCAGCATACAACAGGCACCGGACACAGAGGGTGACGGGCAGCATACAACAGGCACAGGACACAGAGGATGACAGTCAACATACAACAGGCACCTGACACAGAGGGTGATGGGCATCATACAACAGGCACCGGACACAGAGGGTGACGGGCAGCATACAACAGGCACCAGACACAGAGGGTGATGGGCAGCATACAACAGGTACCGGACACAGAGGGTGACGGGCAGCATACAACAGGTACCGGACACAGAGGGTGACGGGCAGCATACAACAGGCACTGGACACAGAGGGTGACGGGCAGCATACAACAGGCACCGGACACAGAGGGTGACGGGCAGCATACAACAGGCACCGGACACAGAGGGTGACGGGCAGCATACAACAGGCACCGGACACAGAGGGTGACGGGCAGAATACAACAGGCACAGGACACAGAGGATGACAGTCAACATACAACAGGCACCTGACACAGAGGGTGACGGGCAGCATACAACAGGCACCGGACACAGAGGGTGACGGGCAGCATACAACAGGCACCTGACACAGAGGGTGACGGGCAGCATACAACAGGGACCGGACACAGAGGGTGACGGGCAGCATACAACAGGCACCGGACACAGAGGGTGACGGGCAGCATACAACAGGCACCTGACACAGAGGGTGACGGGCAGCATACAACAGGCACAGGACACAGAGGATGACAGTCAACATACAACAGGCACCTGACACAGAGGGTGATGGGCATCATTCAACAGGCACCGGACACAGAGGGTGACGGGCAGCATACAACAGGCACCAGACACAGAGGGTGATGGGCAGCATACAATAGGCACCGGACACAGAGGGTGACGGGCAGCATACAATAGGCACCGGACACAGAGGGTGACGGGCAGCATACAACAGGCACAGGACACAGAGTATGACAGTCAACATACAACAGGCACCGGACACAGAGGGTGACGGGCAGCATACAACAGGCACCGGACACAGAGGGTGACGGGCAGCATACAACAGGCACCGGACACAGAGGGTGACGGGCAGCATACAACTGGCAAAAGACACAGCGGGTGAGGGGCAGCATACAACAGGCACAGGACACAGAGGGTGACGGGCAGCATACAACAGGCACCGGACACAGGGTGCTGGGTGCAGGAGGGGAGATCTGGTGTGTACAGTGTGAGGGGGATGATGTAGGAGATCTGGTGTGTACAGTGTGAGGGGGATGATGTAGGAGATCTGGTGTGTACAGAGTGAGGGGATCATGTAGGAGATCTGGTGTGTACAGTGTGAGGGGATTATGTAGGAGATCTGGTGTGTACAGTGTGAGGGGGATGATGTAGGAGATCTGGTGTGTACAGTGTGAGGGGATCATGTAGGAGATCTGGTGTGTACAGTGTGAGGGGATTATGTAGGAGATCTGGTGTGTACAGTGTGAGGGGATTATGTAGGAGATCTGGTGTGTACAGTGTGAGGGGATCATGTAGGAGATCTGGTGTGTACAGTCTGAAGGGATTATGTAGGAGATCTGGTGTGTACAGTGTGAGGGGATCATGTAGGAGATCTGGTGTGTAGAGTGAGGGGATCATGTAGGAGATCTGGTGTGTACAGTGTGAGGGGATTATGTAGGAGATCTGGTGTGTACAGTGTGAAGGGATTATGTAGGAGATCTGGTGTGTACAGTGTGAGGGGATTATGTAGGAGATCTGGTGTGTACAGTGTGAGGGGATCATGTAGGAGATCTGGTGTGTACAGTGTGAAGGGATTATGTAGGAGATCTGGTGTGTACAGTGTGAGGGGATTATGTAGGAGATCTGGTGTGTTCAGTGTGAGGGGATGATGTAGGAGATCTGGTGTGTACAGTGTGATGGGATTATGTAGGAGATCTGGTGTGTAGAGTGTGAGGGGATGATATAGGAGATCTGGTGTGTACAGTGTGATGGGATTATGTAGGAGATCTGGTGTGTAGAGTGTGAGGGGATGATGTAGGAGATCTGGTGTGTACAGTGTGAGGGGGATGATGTAAAAGATCTGGTGTGTACAGTGTGAGGGGATGATGTAGGAGATCTGGTGTGTACAGTGTGAGGGGATTATGTAGGAGATCTGGTGTGTACAGTGTGAGGGGATGATGTAGGAGATCTGGTGTGTACAGTGTGAGGGGATGATGTAGGAGATCTGGTGTGTACAGTGTGAGGGGATTATGTAGGAGATCTGGTGTGTACAGTGTGAGGGGATTATGTAGGAGATCTGGTGTGTACAGTGTGAGGGGATTATGTAGGAGATCTGGTGTGTAGAGTGTGAGGGGATGATGTAGGAGATCTGGTGTGTACAGTGTGAGGGGATGATGTAGGAGATCTGGTGTGTAGAGTGTGAGGGGATGATGTAGGAGATCTGGTGTGTAGAGTGTGAGGGGATGATGTAGGAGATCTGGAATGTACAGTGTGAAGGGAATGATGTAGGAGATCTGGTGTGTAGAGTGTGAGGGGATGATGTAGGAGATCTGGTGTGTAGAGTGTGAGGGGATGATGTAGGAGATCTGGTGTGTACAGTGTGAGGGGATGATGTAGGAGATCTGGTGTGTACAGTGTGAGGGGATGATGTAGGAGATCTGGTATGTACAGTGTGAGGGGATGATGTAGGAGATCTGGTGTGTAGAGTGTGAGGGGATGATGTAGGAGATCTGGTGTGTACAGTGTGAGGGGATGATGTAGGAGATCTGGATCTGGTGTGTACAGTGTGATGGGATGATGTAGGAGATCTGGTGTGTACAGTGTGAGGGGATGATGTAGGAGATCTGGTGTGTACAGTGTGAGGGGATGATGTAGGAGATCTGGTGTGTACAGTGTGAGGGGATGATGTAGGAGATCTGGATCTGGTGTGTACAGTGTGATGGGATGATGTAGGAGATCTGGTGTGTAGAGTGTGAGGGGATGATGTAGGAGATCTGGTGTGTACAGTGTGAGGGGATGATGTAGGAGATCTGGTGTGTACAGTGTGATGGGATGATGTAGGAGATCTGGTGTGTACAGTGTGAGGGGATGATGTAGGAGATCTGGTGTGTATCTTTTCCAGTGATATAATGCAAATCCTGCACAGTCCCATGTAAATAATGAAGCGTTACATAGGAGCGCGAGTTCATGAGACAAGTCCGGTCGTGGTAACCTGAGAGACCGGCAGAGAGACGCCATCCGGGGTGTGACTGCCGTATAATGACTGCTACAAATGTAATCACACCGCAGATACCACGTGACAACCCTCCAGACCGGCCCACTGGGGGAGTGAGACCGCCCTCACTGAGTGAGTGAGACCGCCCTCACTGGGGGAGTGAGACCGCCCTCACTGGGGGAGTGAGACCGCCCTCACTGAGTGAGACCGCCCTCACTGGGGGAGTGAGACCGCCCTCACTGGGGGAGTGAGACCGCCCTCACTGGGGGAGTGAGACCGCCCTCACTGGGGGAGTAAGACCGCCCTCACTGGGGGAGTGAGACCGCCCTCTCTCTACAGTCAGTGTCCACTCATGTGATCACCGGCCAAATATATTACTCCCTGGGTACAGACACCATCATCATCATCTACAGGAGAGATCTCTACAGTCAGTATCCACTCATGTGATCACCGGCCAAATATATTACTCCCTGGGTACAGACACCATCATCATCATCTACAGGAGAGATCTCTACAGTCAGTATCCACTCATGTGATCACCGGCCAAATATATTACTCCCTGGGTACAGACACCATGTTACGCCTAGCGCTCCGGGTCCCCGCTCCTCCCCGGAGCGCTTACGGCGTCTCTCTCTCCGCAGCGCCCCGGTCGGTCCCGCTGACCGGGAGCGCTGCACTGTCATGGCCGTCGGGGATGCGATTCGCACAGCGGGACGCGCCCGCTCGCGAATCGCATCCCAGGTCACTTACCCGTTCCCGTCCCCTGCTGGCATGTGCTGGCGCGCGCGGCTCCGCTCTCTAGGGCGCGCGCGCGCCAGCTCCCTGAGACTTAAAGGGCCAGTGCACCAATGATTGGTGCCTGGCCCAATTAGCTTAATTGGCTTCCACCTGCTCCCAGACTATATCTTACCTCTGCTCCTGCACTCCCCTGCCGGATCTTGTTGCCTTAGAGCCTAGTGAAAGCGTTACTGTGATTATCCATACCGTGTACTTGACCTCCTGCTTGCCTTATTGACTACGATTCTTGCTGCCTGCCCCGACCTTCTGCTACGTCCGACCTTGCTTTGTCTACTCCCTTGTACCGCGCCTATCTTCAGCAGTCAGAGAGGTTGAGCCGTTGCTAGTGGATACGACCTGGTCACTACCGCCGCAGCAAGACCATCCCGCTTTGCGGCGGGCTCTGGTGAAAACCAGTAGTGACTTAGAACCGGTCCACTAGCACGGTCCACGCCAATCCCTCTCTGGCACAGAGGATCCACCTCCTACCAGCCGGGATCGTGACAGTAGATCCGGCCATGGATCCCGCTGAGGTTCCCCTGCCTTCTATCTCTGATCTCACCACGGTGGTCGCCCAGCAAGCCCGACAGATCGCCCATCTAACCCACCAGCTGTCGGAAGTGTCCACCATAGTGCAACAACTTCAGTCGCAACTTCTGCTACAGCAGCAACCATCTCCTCCGCCAGCTCCTGCACCCCTTCCGCAGCGAGTGGCCACTCCTAGCCTCCGCTTGTCCCTGCCGGACAAATTTGATGGGGACTCTAAGTTTTGCCGTGGCTTTCTTTCGCAATGTTCCCTGCACCTGGAGATGATGTCGGACCAGTTTCCCACTGAAAGGTCTAAGGTGGCTTTCGTAGTCAGCCTTCTGTCTGGAAAAGCCCTGTCATGGGCCACACCGCTCTGGGACCGCAATGACCCCGTCACTGCCTCTATACACTCCTTCTTCTCGGAAATTCGAAGTGTCTTTGAGGAACCTGCCCGAGCCTCTTCTGCTGAGACTGCCCTGCTGAACCTGGTCCAGGGTAATTCTTCCGTTGGCGAGTACGCCATACAATTCCGTACTCTTGCTTCTGAACTATCCTGGAATAATGAGGCCCTCTGCGCGACCTTTAAAAAAGGCCTATCCAGCAACATTAAAGATGTTCTGGCCGCACGAGAAACTCCTGCTAATCTACATGAACTCATTCATCTAGCCACTCGCATTGACATGCGTTTTTCTGAGAGGCATCAAGAGCTCCGCCAGGAAAAGGACTTAGATCTCTGGACACCTCTCCCACAGTCTCCACTGCAATCTGCGCCTAGGCCTCCCGCCGAGGAGGCCATGCAAGTGGATCGGTCTCGCCTGACCCAGGAGGAGAGGAATCGCCGTAGGGAAGCTAATCTTTGTCTGTACTGTGCCAGTACCGAACATTTTTTGGTGGATTGCCCTATCCGTCCTCCACGTCTGGGAAACGCACGCTCGCACCCAGCTCACGTGGGTGTGGCGTCTCTTGAGTCTAAGTCGGCTTCTCCACGTCTCACGGTGCCCGTGCGGATTTTCCCTTCAGCCAACTCCTCCCTCTCAGCCGTGGCCTGCTTGGACTCTGGTGCCTCTGGGAATTTTATTCGTGAGTCCTTGGTGAATAAATTCCGCATCCCGGTGACCCGTCTCGTCAAGCCACTCTACATTTCCGCGGTCAACGGAGTCAGGTTGGATTGCACCGTGCGTTACCGCACGGAGCCCCTCCTAATGTGCATCGGACCTCATCACGAAAAAATTTAGTTTTTGGTCCTCTCCAATTGCACTTCCGAAATTCTCCTTGGACTACCCTGGCTTCAACACCATTCCCCAACCCTGGATTGGTCCACAGGGGAGATCAAGAGCTGGGGTTCCCCTTGTTTCAAGGACTGCCTTAAACCGGTTCCCAGTACTCCCTGCCGTGACCCTGTGGTTCCCCCTGTAACCGGTCTGCCGTCCTGCCATAAGAAGTGCCTCTCCCCCCCTCCCAGTCCAGTAAGGCAAGCCTCGGTGCCTCCTCATGGCCCCCGTCCTGGTGTCACACTGCCCCGTGCCAGGCCTCGCCCTCTGCCCTCCCTCCCCATTCCCACTCCTGCTGTACTGCCTGCCGTTGAGGAAACCCTCCATTCTTTCCCGGTGTCCTCATCCCAGGGGAGGCAGTTACCGGACAAAGAGAAGGGGAGACCTAAGGGGGGGGGGTACTGTTACGCCTAGCGCTCCGGGTCCCCGCTCCTCCCCGGAGCGCTTACGGCGTCTCTCTCTCCGCAGCGCCCCGGTCGGTCCCGCTGACCGGGAGCGCTGCACTGTCATGGCCGTCGGGGATGCGATTCGCACAGCAGGACGCGCCCGCTCGCGAATCGCATCCCAGGTCACTTACCCGTTCCCGTCCCCTGCTGTCATTGTGCTGGCGCGCGCGGCTCCGCTCTCTAGGGCGCGCTGCGCGCCAGCTCCCTGAGACTTAAAGGGCCAGTGCACCAATGATTGGTGCCTGGCCCAATTAGCTTAATTGGCTTCCACCTGCTCCCAGACTATATCTTACCTCTGCCCCTGCACTCCCCTGCCGGATCTTGTTGCCTTAGAGCCTAGTGAAAGCGTTACTGTGTTTGTCCTTACCGTGTACTTGACCTCCTGCTATTACCTTATTGACTACGATCCTTGCTGCCTGCCCCGACCTTCTGCTACGTCCGACCTTGCTCTTGTCTACTCCCTTGTACCGCGCCTATCTCAGCAGTCAGAGAGGTTGAGCCGTTGCTAGTGGATACGACCTGGTCACTACCGCCGCAGCAAGACCATCCCGCTTTGCGGCGGGCTCTGGTGAAAACCAGTAGTGACTTAGAACCGGTCCACTAGCACGGTCCACGCCAATCCCTCTCTGGCACAGAGGATCCACCTCCTACCAGCCGGGATCGTGACACACCATCATCATCATCTACAGGAGAGATCTCTACAGTCAGTATCCACTCATGTGATCAGCGGTCAAATATATTACTCCCTGGGTACAGACACAGTCATCATCTACAGGAGAGATCTCTACAGTCAGTGTCCACTCATGTGATCACCGGCCAAATATATTACTCCCCGGGTACAGACACCGTCATCATCTACAGGAGAGATCTCTACAGTCAGTGTCCACTCATGTGATCACCGGCCAAATATATTACTCCCCGGGTACAGACACCATCATCATCATCTACAGGAGAGATCTCTACAGTCAGTATCCACTCATGTGATCAGCGGTCAAATATATTACTCCCTGGGTACAGACACCGTCATCATCTACAGGAGAGATCTCTACAGTCAGTGTCCACTCATGTGATCACCGGCCAAATATATTACTCCCCGGGTACAGACACCATCATCATCTACAGGAGAGATCTCTACAGTCAGTATCCACTCATGTGATCAGCGGCAAAATATATTACTCCCTGGGTACAGACACAGTCATCATCTACAGGAGAGATCTCTACAGTCAGTGTCCACTCATGTGATCACCGGCCAAATATATTACTCCCCGGGTACAGACACCGTCATCATCTACAGGAGAGATCTCTACAGTCAGTGTCCACTCATGTGATCACCGGCCAAATATATTACTCCCCGGGTACAGACACCATCATCATCATCTACAGGAGAGATCTCTACAGTCAGTGTCCACTCATGTGATCACCGGCCAAATATATTACTCCCCGGGTACAGACACCATCATCATCTACAGGAGAGATCTCTACAGTCAGTATCCACTCATGTGATCACTGGCCAAATATATTACTCCCTGGGTACAGACACCATCATCATCATCTACAGGAGAGATCTCTACAGTCAGTATCCACTCATGTGATCAGCGGTCAAATATATTACTCCCTGGGTACAGACACCGTCATCATCTACAGGAGAGATCTCTACAGTCAGTGTCCACTCATGTGATCACCGGCCAAATATATTACTCCCCGGGTACAGACACCATCATCATCATCTACAGGAGAGATCTCTACAGTCAGTGTCCACTCATGTGATCACCGGCCAAATATATTACTCCCCGGGTACAGACACCATCATCATCTACAGGAGAGATCTCCACAGTCAGTGTCCACTCATGTGATCACCGGCCAAATATATTACTCCCCGGGTACAGACACCATCATCATCTACAGGAGAGATCTCTACAGTCAGTATCCACTCATGTGATCAGCGGCAAAATATATTACTCCCTGGGTACAGACACCATCATCATCATCTACAGGAGAGATCTCTACAGTCAGTATCCACTCATGTGATCACTGGCCAAATATATTACTCCCCGGGTACAGACACCATCATCATCTACAGGAGAGATCTCTACAGTCAGTGTCCACTCATGTGATCAGCGGTCAAATATATTACTCCCCGGGTACAGACACCGTCATCATCTACAGGAGAGATCTCTACAGTCAGTGTCCACTCATGTGATCAGCGGCAAAATATATTACTCCCTGGGTACAGACACCATCATCATCATCTACAGGAGAGATCTCTACAGTCAGTATCCACTCATGTGATCACCGGCCAAATATATTACTCCCCGGGTACAGACACCGTCATCATCTACAGGAGAGATCTCTACAGTCAGTGTCCCCCTCATGTGATCACCGGCCAAATATATTACTCCCCGGGTACAGACACCATCATCATCTACAGGAGAGATCTCTACAGTCAGTATCCACTCATGTGATCACCGGCCAAATATATTACTCCCCGGGTACAGACACCATCATCATCTACAGGAGAGATCTCTACAGTCAGTATCCACTCATGTGATCACCGGCCAAATATATTACTCCCCGGGTACAGACACCATCATCATCTACAGGAGAGATCTCTACAGTCAGTATCCACTCATGTGATCACCGGCCAAATATATTACTCCCCGGGTACAGACACCATCATCATCATCTACAGGAGAGATCTCTACAGTCAGTGTCCCCCTCATGTGATCACCGGCAAATATATTACTCCCCGGGTACAGACACCATCATCATCTACAGGAGAGATCTCTACAGTCAGTGTCCACTCATGTGATCACCGGCCAAATATATTACTCCCCGGGTACAGACACCATCATCATCTACAGGAGAGATCTCTACAGTCAGTGTCCACTCATGTGATCACCGGCCAAATATATTACTCCCCGGGTACAGACACCATCATCATCTACAGGAGAGATCTCTACAGTCAGTGTCCACTCATGTGATCACCGGCCAAATATATTAGTCCCTGGGTACAGACACCATCATCATCTACAGGAGAGATCTCTACAGTCAGTGTCCACTCATGTGATCACCGGCCAAATATATTACTCCCCGGGTACAGACACCATCATCATCTACAGGAGAGATCTCTACAGTCAGTGTCCACTCATGTGATCACCGGCCAAATATATTACTCCCCGGGTACAGACACCATCATCATCTACAGGAGAGATCTCTACAGTCAGTGTCCACTCATGTGATCACCGGCCAAATATATTACTCCCCGGGTACAGACACCATCATCATCATCTACAGGAGAGATCTCTACAGTCAGTGTCCCCCTCATGTGATCACTGGCCAAATATATTACTCCCCGGGTACAGACACCATCATCATCATCTACAGGAGAGATCTCTACAGATCTCCCGGATGGCGTCTCTCTGCCGGTCTCTCAGGTTACCACGACCGGACTTGTCTCATGAACTCGCGCTCCTATGTAACGCTTCATTATTTACATGTGATCACCGGCCAAATATATTACTCCCCGGGTACAGACACCATCATCATCATCTACAGGAGAGATCTCTACAGTCAGTATCCACTCATGTGATCACCGGCCAAATATATTACTCCCCGGGTACAGACACCGTCATCATCTACAGGAGAGATCTCTACAGTCAGTGTCCACTCATGTGATCATTGGCCAAATATATTACTCCCCGGGTACAGACACCGTCATCATCTACAGGAGAGATCTCTACAGTCAGTATCCACTCATGTGATCACCGGCCAAATATATTACTCCCCGGGTACAGACACCATCATCATCTACAGGAGAGATCTCCACAGTCAGTGTCCACTCATGTGATCACTGGCCAAATATATTACTCCCCGGGTACAGACACCATCATCATCTACAGGAGAGATCTCCACAGTCAGTGTCCACTCATGTGATCACCGGCCAAATATATTACTCCCTGGGTACAGACACCATCATCATCTACAGGAGAGATCTCTACAGTCAGTGTCCACTCATGTGATCACCGGCCAAATATATTACTCCCTGGGTACAGACACCATCATCATCTACAGGAGAGATCTCTACAGTCAGTGTCCACTCATGTGATCACCGGCCAAATATATTACTCCCCGGGTACAAACACAGTCACGATTTGCAGCCGCAGAACCAGATCTATAAGCCGCCTGGGAACTCATCCAAAACTGCATGTGACATCTGAGCCAGTCAGCACACGCTGAGAGAAGTAGTACTGTGCAGTGTCTGTATAAACATATGGAGAGAAGTAGTACTGTGCAGTGTCTGTATAAACATATGGAGAGAAGTAGTACTGTGCAGTGTCTGTATAAACAAATGGAGAGAAGTAGTACTGTGCAGTGTCTGTATAAACATATGGAGAGAAGTAGTACTGTGCAGTGTCTGTATAAACATAAGGAGAGAAGTAGTACTGTGCAGTGTCTGTATAAACATATGGAGAGAAGTAGTACTGTGCAGTGTCTGTATAAACATATGGAGAGAAGTAGTACTGTGCAGTGTCTGTATAAACATATGGAGAGAAGTAGTACTGTGCAGTGTCTGTATAAACATATGGAGAGAAGTAGTACTGTGCAGTGTCTGTATAAACATAAGGAGAGAAGTAGTACTGTGCAGTGTCTGTATAAACATATGGAGAGAAGTGGTACTGTGCAGTGTCTGTATAAACATAAGGAGAGAAGTAGTACTGTGTACACACCATACATATTATACACAATATTCACCATACACACTATAAACAATATACACACTACACACAATAATATTATACACTATACCAATTAATATTATACACACTATATACACAATAATATTATACACTATATACACAATAATATTATACACTATATACACAATACACAATAATATTATACACACTATATACACAATAATATTATACACTATATACACAATAATATTATACACTATATACACAATAATATTATACACTATATACACAATACACAATAATATTATACACACTATACCAATTAATATTATACACACTATATACACAATAATATTATACACTATATACACTATACACAATAATATTATACACTATACACAATAATATTATACACTATATACACTATAATATTATACACTATATACACAATACACAATAATATTATACACTATACCAATTAATATTATACACACTATATACACAATAATATTATACACTATATACACTATACACAATAATATTATACACACTATATACACAATAATATTATACACTATATACACAATAATATTATACACTATATACACAATACACAATAATATTATACACACTATACCAATTAATATTATACACACTATATACACAATAATATTATACACTATATACACTATACACAATAATATTATACACTATACCAATTAATATTATACACACTATATACACAATAATATTATACACTATATACACTATACACAATAATATTATACACTATATACACAATAATATTATACACTATACCAATTAATATTATACACACTATATACACAATAATATTATACACTATATACACAATACACAATAATATTATACACTATATACACTATACACAATAATATTATACACTATACCAATTAATATTATACACACTATATACACAATAATATTATACACTATATACACAATAATATTATACACTATATACACTATACACAATAATATTATACACTATATACACTATATACACTATACACAATAATATTATACACTATACACAATAATATTATACACACTATATACACAATAATATTATACACTATATACACTATATACACAATAATATTATACACTATATACACTATACACAATAATATTATACACTATATACACTATATACACAATAATATTATACACTATATACACAATAATATTATACACTATATACACTATACACAATAATATTATACACTATATACACTATATACACTATACACAATAATATTATACACTATACACAATAATATTATACACACTATATACACAATAATATTATACACTATATACACTATACACAATAATATTATACACACTATATACACAATAATATTATACACTATATACACTATACACTATATACACTATACACAATAATATTATACACACTATATACACAATAATATTATACACTATATACACTATACACAATAATATTATACACTATATACACTATACACAATAATATTATACACTATATACACTATACACAATAATATTATACACACTATATACACAATAATATTATACACAATAATATTATACACTATACCAATTAATATTATACACACTATATACTCAATAATATTATACACTATATACACTACACACAATAATATTATACACTATACACAATAATATTATATACACTATACACAATAATATTATATACACTATACCAAATAATATTATACACTATATACACTATACACAATAATATTATACACTATATACACTATACACAATAATATTATACACTATACCAAATAATATTATACAAACTATATACACAATAATATTATACACTATATACACTATACACAATAATATTATACACTATATACACTATACACAATAATATTATACACTATACCAAATAATATTATACCCACTATATACACAATAATATTATACACTATATACACTATACACAATAATATTATACACACTATATACACAATAATATTATACACTATATACACTATACACAATAATATTATACACTATACACAATAATATTATACACTATACCAAATAATATTATACACTATATACACTATACACAATAATATTATACACACTATATACACAATAATATTGTACACTATATACACTATACACAATAATATTATACACTATATACACAATAATATTATACACTATATACACTATACACAATAATATTATACACTATATACACAATAATATTATACACTATACCAATTAATATTATACACACTTTATACACAATATTATATACTATATACACAATAATATTATACACACTATATACACAATATTATACACACTATATACACAATAATATTATACACTATATACACTATACACAATAATATTATACACTATACACAATAATATTATACACACTATATACACAATAATATTATACACTATATACACTATACACAATAATATTATACACTATACACAATAATATTATACACACTATATACACAATAATATTATACACTATACACACTATACACAATAATATTATACACTATACACAATAATATTATACACTATATACACAATAATATTATACACTATATACACTATATACACAATAATATTATACACTATATACACTATACACAATAATATTATACACTATACACAATAATATTATACACACTATATACACAATAATATTATACACTATATACACTATACACAATAATATTATACACTATATACACTATACACAATAATATTATACACTATATACACTATATACACAATAATATTATACACTATATACACTATACACAATAATATTATACACTATATACACTATACACAATAATATTATACACTATATACACAATAATATTATACACTATATACACTATACCAAATAATATTATACACACTATATACACAATAATATTATACACTATATACACAATAACATTATACACTATATACACTATACACAATAATATTATACACACTATATACACAATAATATTATACACTATATACACTATACACAATAATATTATACACTATATACACTATATACACAATAATATTATACACTATATACACTATACACAATAATATTATACACTATATACACTATACCAAATAATATTATACACACTATATACACAATAATATTATACACTATATACACAATAACATTATACACTATATACACTATACACAATAATATTATACACACTATATACACAATAACATTATACACTATATACACTATACACAATAATATTATACACACTATATACACAATAACATTATACACTATATACACTATACACAATAATATTATACACACTATATACACAATAATATTATACACACTATATACACTATACACAATAATATTATACACTATATACACTATATACACAATAATATTATACACACTATATACACAATAATATTATACACTATATACACAATAATATTATACACTATATACACTATATACACAATAATATTATACACACTATATACACAATAATATTATACACTATATACACTATACACAATAATATTATACACTATATACACAATAATATTATACACTATATACACTATATACACAATAATATTATACACTATATACACAATAATATTATACACTATATACACTATACCAATTAATATTATACACACTATATACACAATAATATTATACACTATACACAATAATATTATACACTATACACAATAATATTATACACACTATATACACAATAATATTATACACACTATATACACAATAATATTATACACACTATATACACAATAATATTATACACACTATATACACAATAATATTATACACTATACACAATAATATTATACACTATATACACTATACACAATAATATTATACACTATATACACTATACACAATAATATTATACACTATACACAATAATATTATACACACTATATACACAATAATATTATACACACTATATACACAATAATATTATACACACTATATACACAATAATATTATACACTATACACAATAATATTATACACTATATACACTATATACACAATAATATTATACACTATATACACTATACACAATAATATTATACACTATACCAAATAATATTAAACACACTATATACACAATAATATTATACACTATATACACTATACACAATAATATTATACACTATATACACTATACACAATAATATTATACACTATACCAAATAATATTATACACACTATATACACAATAATATTATACACTATATACACTATACACAATAATATTATACACTATATACACTATACACAATAATATTATACACTATACCAAATAATATTATACACACTATATACACAATAATATTATACACTATATACACTATACACAATAATATTATACACTATATACACTATACACAATAATATTATACACTATACCAAATAATATTATACACACTATATACACAATAATATTATACACTATATACACTATACACAATAATATTATACACACTATACACAATAATATTATACACTATATACACTATACACAATAATATTATACACACTATATACACAATAATATTATACACTATATACACTATACCAAATAATATTATACACACTATATACACAATAATATTATACACTATATACACTATACACAATAATATTATACACACTATACACAATAATATTATACACTATATACACTATACACAATAATATTATACACACTATATACACTATACACAATAATATTATACACTATACACAATAATATTATATACACTATACACAATAATATTATATACACTATACCAAATAATATTATACACACTATATACACAATACTATTATACACTATATACACTATACACAATAATATTATACACTATACCAAATAATATTTTACACACAATATACACAATAATATTATACACTATATACACTATACACAATAATATTATACACACTATACACAATAATATTATACACTATATACACTATACACAATAATATTATACACTATATACAATAATATTATACACACTATATACAATAATATTATACACTATATACACTATACACAATAATATTATACACTATACCAATTAATATTATACACTATATACACTATACACAATAATATTATACACTATATACACTATACACAATAATATTATACACTATATACACTATACACAATAATATTATACACTATATACACTATACACAATAATATTATACACACTATATACACAATAATATTATACACTATATACACTATACACAATAATATTATACACACTATATACACAATAATATTATACACTATATACACTATACACAATAATATTATACACACTATATACACAATAATATTATACACTATATACACTATACACAATAATATTATACACTATATACACAATAATATTATACACTATATACACTATACACTATATACACAATAATATTATACACACTATATACACAATAATATTATACACTATATACACTATACACAATAATATTATACACTATATACACTATACACAATAATATTATACACTATATACACTATACACAATAATATTATACACTATACCAAATAATATTATACACTATATACACTATACACAATAATATTATACACACTATATACACAATAATATTATACACTATATACACTATACCAAATAATATTATACACACTATATACACAATACTATTATACACTATATACACTATACACAATAATATTATACACTATACCAAATAATATTTTACACACAATATACACAATAATATTATACACTATATACACTATACACAATAATATTATACACACTATACACAATAATATTATACACTATATACACTATACACAATAATATTATACACTATATACAATAATATTATACACACTATATACAATAATATTATACACTATATACACTATACACAATAATATTATACACTATACCAATTAATATTATACACTATATACACTATACACAATAATATTATACACTATATACACTATACACAATAATATTATACACTATATACACTATACACAATAATATTATACACTATATACACTATACACAATAATATTATACACACTATATACACAATAATATTATACACTATATACACTATACACAATAATATTATACACACTATATACACAATAATATTATACACTATATACACTATACACAATAATATTATACACACTATATACACAATAATATTATACACTATATACACTATACACAATAATATTATACACTATATACACAATAATATTATACACTATATACACTATACACTATATACACAATAATATTATACACACTATATACACAATAATATTATACACTATATACACTATACACAATAATATTATACACTATATACACTATACACAATAATATTATACACTATATACACTATACACAATAATATTATACACTATACCAAATAATATTATACACTATATACACTATACACAATAATATTATACACACTATATACACAATAATATTATACACTATATACACTATACACAATAATATTATACACTATACACAATAATATTATACACTATATACACTATACACAATAATATTATACACTATATACACTATACACAATAATATTATACACTATATACACTATACACAATAATATTATACACTATATACACTATACACAATAATATTATACACTATACCAATTAATATTATACACACTATATACACAATAATATTATACACTATATACACTATACACAATAATATTATACACACTATACACAATAATATTATACACTATATACACTATACACAATAATATTATACACACTATATACACTATACACAATAATATTATACACTATACACAATAATATTATATACACTATACACAATAATATTATATACACTATACACAATAATATTATACACTCTACCAATTAATATTATACACACTATATACACAATAATATTATACACTATATACACTATACACAATAATATTATACACTATATACACTATACACAATAATATTATACACACTATATACACAATAATATTATACACTATACACAATAATATTATACACTATATACACTATACACAATAATATTATACACTATACCAAATAATATTATACACACTATATACACAATAATATTATACACTATACACAATAATATTATACACTATATACACTATACACAATAATATTATACACTATATACACTATACACAATAATATTATACACTATACCAAATAATATTATAAACACTATATACACAATAATATTATACACTATACACAATAATATTATACACTATATACACTATACACAATAATATTATACACTATATACACTACACACAATAATATTATACACTATACCAATTAATATTATACACACTATATACACAATAATATTATACACTATACCAAATAATATTATACCCACTATATACACAATAATATTATACACTATATACACAATAATATTATACACTATATACACTATACACAATAATATTATACACTATATACACTATACACAATAATATTATACACTATATACACTATACACAATAATATTATACACACTATATACACAATAATATTATACACTATACACAATAATATTATACACTATATACACTATACACAATAATATTATACACTATATACACTATACACAATAATATTATACACACTATATACACAATAATATTATACACTATATACACTATACACAATAATATTATACACTATATACACTATACACAATAATATTATACACTATATACACTATACACAATAATATTATACACTATATACACTATACACAATAATATTATACACACTATATACTCAATAATATTATACACTATATACACTATACACAATAATATTATACACACTATATACACAATAATATTATACACTATATACACAATAACATTATACACTATATACACTATACACAATAATATTATACACTATATACACTATACACAATAATATTATACACTATACCAAATAATATTATACACACTATATACACAATAATATTATACACTATATACACTATATACACAATAATATTATACACTATATACACAATAATATTATACACTATATACACTATACCAATTAATATTATACACACTATATACACAATAATATTATACACTATATACACAATAATATTATACACACTATATACTCAATAATATTATACACTATATACACTATACACAATAATATTATACACTATATACACTATACACAATAATATTATACACTATACCAAATAATATTATACACACTATATACACAATAATATTATACACTATATACACTATACACAATAATATTATACACTATACACAATATTATACACACTATATACACAATAATCTTATACACTATATACACTATACACAATAATATTATACACTATATACACTATACACAATAATATTATACACACTATATACACAATAATATTATACACTATATACACAATAATATTATACACTATATACACTATACCAATTAATATTATACACACTATATACACAATAATATTATACACTATATACACTATACACAATAATATTATACACTATATACACTATACACAATAATATTATACACTATATACACTATACACAATAATATTATACACACTATACACAATAATATTATACACTATATACACAATAATATTATACACTATATACACTATACACAATAATATTATACACTATATACACTATACACAATAATATTATACACACTATATACACAATAATATTATACACACTATATACACAATAATATTATACACTATATAGACTATACACAATAATATTATACACTATACCAATTAATATTATACACACTATATACACAATAATATTATACACTATATACACTATACACAATAATATTATACACACTATATACACAATAATATTATACACTATATACACTACACACAATAATATTATACACTATACCAAATAATATTATACAAACTATATACACAATAATATTATACACTATATACACTATACACAATAATATTATACACTATATACACTATATACACAATAATATTATACACTATATACACTATATACACAATAATATTATACACTATACCAATTAATATTATACACACTATATACACAATAATATTATACACTATATACACTATACACAATAATATTATACACACTATATACACAATAATATTATACACTATATACACAATAATATTATACACTATATACACTATACACAATAATATTATACACACTATATACACTATACACAATAATATTATACACTATACCAAATAATATTATACCCACTATATACACAATAATATTATACACTATATACACTATACACAATAATATTATACACTATATACACTATACACTATATACACTCTACACAATAATATTATACACTATATACACTATACACAATAATATTATACACACTATATACACAATAATATTATACACTATATACACTATACACAATAATATTATACACTATATACACTATACACAATAATATTATACACTATATACACAATAATATTATACACTATATACACAATAATATTATACACTATATACACTACACACAATAATATTATACACTATATACACTATACACAATAATATTATACACTATATACACTATACACAATAATATTATACACTATACCAAATAATATTATACACACCATATACACAATAATATTATACACTATATACACTATACACAATAATATTATACACTATATACACAATAATATTATACACTATATACACTATACACAATAATATTATACACACTATATACACAATAATATTATACACACTATATACACAATAATATTATACACACTATATACACAATAATATTATACACTATATACACTATACACAATAATATTATACACACTATATACACAATAATATTATACACTATATACACTATACACAATAATATTATACACTATATACACTATATACACTATACACAATAATATTATACACTATATACACTATACACAATAATATTATACACTATATACACTATACACAATAATATTATACACTATATACACAATAATATTATACACTATATACACTATACACAATAATATTATACACACTATATACACAATAATATTATACACACTATATACACAATAATATTATACACACTATATACACAATAATATTATACACTATATACACTATACACAATAATATTATACACACTATATACACAATAATATTATACACTATATACACTATACACAATAATATACACTATATACACTATACACAATAATATTATACACTATATACACTATACACAATAATATTATACACTATATACACTATACACTATATACACTATACACAATAATATTATACACACTATATACACAATAATATTATACACTATATACACTATACACAATAATATTATACACTATACCAAATAATATTATACACACTATATACACAATAATATTATACACTATATACACTATACACAATAATATTATACACTATATACACAATAATATTATACACTATATACACTATACACAATAATATTATACACACTATATACACAATAATATTATACACTATATACACTATACACAATAATATTATACACTATACCAAATAATATTATACACACTATATACATTATACACCACACACACACACACACACTATATATACATTATACACACACTATATACATTATACACCACACACTATATACATTATACACACTATATACATTATACACACTATATACATTATACACCACACACTATATACATTATACACACTATATACATTATACACACTATATACATTATACACCACACACTATATACATTATACACACTATATACATTATACACACTATATACATTATACACCACACACTATATACATTATACACACTATATACATTATACACCACACACTATATACATTATACACACACTATATACATTATACACACTATATACATTATACACCACACACACTATATATACATTATACACCACACACTATATACATTATACACCACACACACTATATATACATTATACACCACACACTATATACATTATACACCACACACTATATACATTATACACACACTATATATACATTATACACCACACACACTATATATACATTATACACCACACACTATATACATTATACACCACACACTATATATACATTATACACCACACACTATATACATTATACACCACACACTATATACATTATACACACTATATACATTATACACACACTATATATACACATTATACACACTATATACATTATACACCACACACTATATACATTATACACCACACACTATATACATTATACACACTATATACATTATACACACACTATATATATACATTATACACCACACACTATATATACATTATACACCACACACTATATATACATTATACACCACACACTATATACATTATACACCACACACACACACACACACTATATATACATTATACACACTATATACATTATACACACACACACACTATATATACATTATACACACACACTATATACATTATACACCACACACTATATATACATTATACACACTATATATACATTATACACACACTATATATACATTATACACACTATATACATTATACACCACACACTATATATACATTATACACACTATATACATTATACACACACACACACTATATATACATTATACACACACACTATATACATTATACACCACACACTATATATACATTATACACACTATATATACATTATACACACACTATATATACATTATACACACTATATACATTATACACCACACACTATATATACATTATACACCACACACTATATACATTATACACCACACACACTATATATACATTATACACACTATATACATTATACACCACACACTATATATACATTATACACCACACAATATATACATTATACACCACACACACTATATATACATTATACACACACTATATATACATTATACACACTATATACATTATACACACACTATATATATACATTATACACCACACACTATATACATTATACACCACACACACTATATATACATTATACACCACACACTATATATACATTATACACACACTATATATATACATTATACACACTATATACACATTATACACACACTATATATACACATTATACACACTATATACATTATACACCACACACTATATACATTATACACCACACACACACACACACTATATATACATTATACGCACACTATATATATACATTATACACACTATATACATTATACACCACACACTATATACATTATACACACACTATATACATTATACACCACACACTATATATACATTATACACACTATATACATTATACACCACACACTATATACATTATACACCACACACTATATACATTATACACACTATATACATTATACACCACACACTATATACATTATACACACTATATACATTATACACACACTATATATACATTATACACCACACACTATATATACATTATACACCACACACTATATACATTATACACCACACACTATATACATTATACACACTATATACATTATACACACTATATACATTATACACACTATATACATTATACACACACTATATACATTATACACCACACACTATATATACATTATACACACACTATATATACACATTATACACACTATATACATTATACACCACACACTATATACATTATACACCACACACTATATACATTATACACACTATATACATTATACACACACTATATATACATTATACACCACACACTATATATACATTATACACCACACACTATATACATTATACACCACACACTATATACATTATACACACTATATACATTATACACACTATATACATTATACACACTATATACATTATACACACTATATACATTATACACACACTATATACATTATACACCACACACTATATATACATTATACACACACTATATATACACATTATACACACTATATACATTATACACCACACACTATATACATTATACACCACACACACACTATATATACATTATACACCACACACTATATACATTATACACACACTATATACATTATACACACTATATACATTATACACACACTATATATACATTATACACCACACACACACTATATATACATTATACACCACACACTATATACATTATACACACACTATATACATTATACACACTATATACATTATACACACTATATACATTATACACACTATATACATTATACACACACTATATATACATTACACACCACACACTATATATACACATTATACACACTATATACATTATACACCACACACTATATACATTATACACCACACACTATATATACATTATACACCACACACTATATACATTATACACCACACACTATATACATTATACACCACACACTATATACATTATACACCACACACTATATATACATTATACACCACACACTATATACATTATACACCACACACTATATACATTATACACCACACACTATATACATTATACACCACACACTATATACATTATACACACTATATACATTATACACCACACACTATATACATTATACACACTATATACATTATACACCACACACACACACACACTATATATACATTATACACACTATATACATTATACACCACACACTATATATACATTATACACACTATATACATTATACACACACTATATACATTATACACACTATATACATTATACACCACACACTATATACATTATACACACTATATACATTATACACCACACACTATATACATTATACACCACACACACACTATATATACATTATACACACTATATATACATTATACACACTATATACATTATACACACACTATATATACATTATACACACACTATATATACATTATACACACTATATACATTATACACCACACACACTATATATACATTATACACACACTATATACATTATACACCACACACTATATACATTATACACACACACTATATATACACAATATACACACTATATACATTATACACACTATATACATTATACACACTATATACATTATACACACACTATATATACATTATACACACTATATACATTATACACACACTATATACATTATACACCACACACTATATACATTATACACACACTATATACATTATACACACACTATATATACATTATACACACTATATACATTATACACCACACACACTATATATACATTATACACCACACACTATATACATTATACACACACTATATACATTATACACACACTATATATACATTATACACACTATATACATTACACACACAATATATACATTATACACACTATATACATTATACACACACTATATACATTATACACACACTATATATACATTACACACACTATATATACATTATACACACACTATATATACATTATACACACTATATATACATTATACACACTCTATATATACATTATACACCACACACTATATACATTATACATACACTATATATACATTATACACACTATATACATTATACACCACACACTATATACATTATACACACTATATACATTATACACCACACACTATATACATTATACACCACACACTATATACATTATACACCACACACACTATATATACATTATACACACTATATACATTATACACCACACACTATATACATTATACACCACACACTATATATACATTATACACACTATATACATTATACACCACACACTATATACATTATACACCACACACTATATATACATTATACACCACACACTATATACATTATACACACTATATACATTATACACACTATATACATTATACACCACACACTATATACATTATACACCACACACTATATATACATTATACACCACACACTATATACATTATACACCACACACACTATATATACATTATACACACACTATATATACATTATACACACTATATACATTATACACCACACACTATATACATTATACACCACACACTATATATACATTATACACCACACACTATATACATTATACACCACACACTATATACATTATACACCACACACACTATATATACATTATACACACACTATATATACATTATACACCACACACACTATATATACATTATACACACACTACATATACATTATACACCACACAATATATACATTATACACCACACACACTATATATACATTATACACACACTATATATACATTATACACACTATATACATTATACACCACACACTATATACATTATACACCACACACTATATATACATTATACACCACACACTATATACATTATACACACTATATACATTATACACCACACACTATATACATTATACACCACACACACACACACACTATATATACATTATACACACACTATATACATTATACACACTCTATATACATTACACACTCTATATACATTACACACACACTATATATACATTACACACACTATATATACATTATACACACTCTATATACATTATACACCACACACTATATATACATTATACACCACACACTATATACATTATACACCACACACTATATATACATTATACACCACACACTATATACATTATACACCACACACTATATACATTATACACCACACACTATATATACATTATACACCACACACTATATACATTATACACCACACACACTATATATACATTATACACACACTATATATACATTATACACACTATATACATTATACACCACACACTATATACATTATACACCACACACTATATATACATTATACACCACACACTATATACATTATACACCACACACTATATACATTATACACCACACACACTATATATACATTATACACACACTATATATACATTATACACCACACAATATATACATTATACACCACACACACTATATATACATTATACACACACTATATATACATTATACACCACACACTATATACATTATACACCACACACACTATATATACATTATACACACACTACATATACATTATACACCACACAATATATACATTATACACCACACACACTATATATACATTATACACACACTATATATACATTATACACACTATATACATTATACACCACACACTATATACATTATACACCACACACTATATATACATTATACACCACACACTATATACATTATACACACTATATACATTATACACCACACACTATATACATTATACACCACACACACACACACACACTATATATACATTATACACACACTATATACATTATACACACTCTATATACATTACACACTCTATATACATTACACACACACTATATATACATTACACACACTATATATACATTATACACACTCTATATACATTACACACACTATATATACATTACACACACTATATATACATTATACACACACTATATATACATTATACACCACACACACTATATATACATTATACACCACACACTATATACATTATACACCACACACACTATATATACATTATACACACTATATACATTATACACCACACACTATATATACATTATACACCACACACTATATACATTATACACCACACACACTATATATACATTATACACACTATATACATTATACACCACACACTATATATACATTATACACCACACAATATATACATTATACACCACACACACTATATATACATTATACACACTATATACATTATACACCACACACTATATACATTATACACACTATATACATTATACACACTATATATACATTATACACACACTATATACATTATACACACTCTATATACATTACACACACTATATATACATTACACACACTATATATACATTATACACACTCTATATACATTACACACACTATATATACATTACACACACTCTATATACATTATACACACTATATATACATTACACACACTATATATACATTATACACACTCTATATACATTACACACACTCTATATACATTATACACACTATATATACATTACACACACTATATATACATTATACACACTCTATATACATTACACACACTCTATATACATTACACACACTATATATACATTACACACACTCTATATACATTATACACACTCTATATACATTACACACACTCTATATACATTATACACACTATATATACATTACACACACTATATATACATTATACACACTCTATATACATTACACACACTCTATATACATTATACACACTCTATATACATTACACACACTCTATATACATTACACACACTATATATACATTACACACACTATATATACATTACACACCACACACACACTATATATACATTACACACACTATATATACATTACACACCACACACACTATATATACATTACACACACTATATATACATTACACACACACTATATATACATTACACACCACACACACTATATATACATTACACACACTATATATACATTACACACCACACACACACTATATATACATTACACACACTATATATACATTACACACCACACACACTATATATACATTACACACACTATATATACATTACACACACACTATATATACATTACACACCACACACACTATATATACATTACACACACTATATATACATTACACACACTATATATACATTACACACCACACACACTATATATACACATTACACACACTATATATACATTACACACCACACACACTATATATACATTACACACACTATATATACATTATACACACTCTATATACATTACACACTATATATACATTACACACACTCTATATACATTATACACACTCTATATACATTACACACACTATATATACATTACACACACTATATATACATTATACACACTATATATACATTACACACACTATATATACATTACACACACTATATATACATTATACATACATTACACACACTATATATACACATTACACACACTCTATATACATTATACACACTCTATATACATTACACACACTATATATACATTACACACAATATATACAGTATACACACTATATATACATTACACACACTATATATACATTACACACACTATATACATTATACACACACTATATATACATTACACACCACACACACTATATATACATTACACACACTATATATACATTACACACCACACACACTCTATATATACATTACACACACTATATATACATTACACACCACACACACTATATATACATTACACACACTATATATACATTACACACCACACACACTCTATATATACATTACACACACTCTATATACATTACACACACTATATATACATTACACACACTATATATACATTACACACACTATATACATTATACACACACTATATATACATTACACACCACACACACTATATATACATTACACACACTATATATACATTACACACCACACACACTATATATACATTACACACACTATATATACATTATACACACTCTATATACATTACACACTATATATACATTACACACACTATATATACATTATACACACTCTATATACATTACACACTATATATACATTATACACACTCTATATACATTACACACACTGTATATACATTACACACACACAATATATACAGTATACACACTATATATACATTATACACACTATATATACATTATACACACTATATATACATTACACACACTATATATACATTACACACACTATATACATTACACACACTCTATATACATTACACACACACAATATATACAGTATACACACTATATATACATTATACACACTCTATATACATTACACACACTCTATATACATTATACACACTATATATACATTACACACACTATATATACATTATACACACTCTATATACATTATGCACACTATATATACATTACACACACTCTATATACAGTATACACACTATATATACATTACACACACTATATACATTATACACACACTCTATATACATTACACACACACAATATATACAGTATACACACTATATATACATTATACACACTCTATATACATTACACACACTATATATACATTATACACACTCTATATACATTAAACACACTATATATACACATTACACACACTATATATACATTACACACACTATATATACATTATACACACTCTATATACATTGCACACACTATATACATTACACACACTCTATATACATTACACACACTATATATACATTATACACACACACTATATATACATTATACACACTCTATATACATTACACACACTATATATACATTATACACACTATATATACATTATACACACAGACTATATATACATTATACACACTCTATATACATTACACACACTATATATACATTATTCACACACTATATACATTATACACACTATATACATTATACACACTATATATACATTATACACACACTATATATATTATACAGCACACACTATATATACATTATACACACACTATATATACATTATACACACACTATATATACATTATACACACTATATACATTATACACCACACACTATATATACATTATACACACACTATATACATTATACACACTATATACATTATACAGCACACACTATATATACATTACACACACTATATATACATTACACACACTATATATACATTATACACACTATATATACACATTATACACACACTATATACATTATACACACTATATATACATTATACACACACTATATACATTATACACACACTATATACTTTATACACACACTATATATACATTACACACACTATATATACATTATACACCACACACTATATATACATTATACACACATTATATATACATTACACACCACACACAATATATATACATTATACACACTATATATACACATTATACACACACTATATACATTATACACACACTATATATACATTATACACACTATATATACATTATACACACTCTATATATACATTACACACACTATATATACATTATACACACTCTATATACATTACACACACTATATACATTACACACACTATATATACATTATACACACTATATACATTATACACACACTATATACATTATACACACACTATATATACATTATACATACACTATATATACATTATACATACACTATATATACATTATACACACACACTATATACATTACACACACTCTATATACATTATACACACTATATATACATTACACACACTCTATATACATTACACACACTATATATACATTACACACACTATATATACATTACACACCACACACACTATATATACATTACACACACACTATATATACATTACACACCACACACACTATATATACATTACACACACTATATATACATTACACACCACACACACTATATATACATTACACACCACACACACTATATATACATTATACACCACACACACTATATATACATTACACACACACACTATATATACATTATACACACTCTATATATACATTACACACACTCTATACATTACACACACTCTATATACATTATACACACTATATATACATTACACACACTCTATATACATTACACACACTATATATACATTACACACACTATATATACATTACACACCACACACACTATATATACATTACACACACTATATATACATTACACACCACACACACTATATATACATTACACACACTATATATACATTACACACCACACACACTATATATACATTACACACTCTATATATACATTATACACACTCTATATACATTACACACTATATACATTACACACACTATATATACATTACACACACTATATATACATTACACACACTATATATACATTACACACACTATATATACATTATAAACACACTATATATACATTACACACACTATATATACATTACACACACTCTATATACATTACACACTATATATACATTATACACACACTATATATACATTACACACACTATATATACATTATACACACTCTATATACATTACACACACACAATATATACATTATACACACTCTATATACATTACACACACTATATACATTACACACACTCTATATACATTATACACACTATATATACATTATACACACACTATATATACATTATACATACACTATATATACATTATACACACACTATATATACATTACACACCACACACACACACACACTATATATACATTATACACACTATATACATTATACACACACTCTATATACATTATACACACACTATATACATTATACACACTATATACATTAAACACACACTATATATACATTACACACACTATATATACATTATACACACTCTATATACATTACACACACTATATACATTACACACACTCTATATACATTATACACACTATATACATTACACACACACTATATATACAGTATACACACTATATATACATTACACACACTATATATACATTACACACACTATATATACATTACACACACTATATATACACACACACTATATATACATTACACACACACTATATATACATTACACACTATATATACATTATACACACTATATATACATTATACACACTATATATACATTACACACACTATATATACATTATACACACTATATATACATTATACACACTCTATATACATTACACACAGTCTATATACATTACACACTATATATACATTACACACACACTATATATACATTACACACTATATATACATTATACACACTATATATACATTATACACACTCTATATACATTACACACACTATATATACATTATACACACTATATATACATTACACACACTATATATACATTATACACACTATATATACATTACACACACTATATATACATTACACACACTCTATATACATTACACACTATATATACATTATACACACTATATATACATTATACACACTATATACATTACACACACTATATACATTACACACACTATATATACATTACACACACTCTATATACATTACACACTATATATACATTACACACACACTATATATACATTATACACACTATATATACATTATACACACTATATATACATTACACACTATATATACATTACACACACTATATACATTACACACACTCTATATACATTATACACACTATATATACATTACACACACACAATATATACATTATACACACTCTATATACATTATACACACTATATATACATTACACACTCTATATACATTACACACACACTATATATACATTACACACACACTATATATACATTACACACACACTATATATACATTATACACACTCTATATACATTACACACACTATATATACATTACACACACACTATATATACAGTATACACACTATATACATTATACACCACACACTATATATACATTATACACACTATATATACATTATACACACTCTATATACATTACACACACACAATATATACATTGTACACACTCTATATACATCATACACACTCTATATACATTACACACCACACACACTATATATACATTACACACACTATATACATTATACACCACACACTATATATACATTACACACACTATATATACATTACACACACACTATATATACAGTATACACACTATATATACTTTACACACACACTATATATACAGTATACACCACACACACTATATATACATTACACACACTATATATACATTACACACACACTATATATACATTACACACACTATATATACATTACACACACACTATATATACAGTATACACACTATATATACATTGTACACACTCTATATACATCATACACACTCTATATACATTACACACACTATATATATACATTATACACACTCTATATACATTACACACACTATATATACATTATACACACTCTATATACATTACACACACTATATATACATTATACACACTCTATATACATTACACACTCTATATACATTACACACACACTATATATACATTACACACACACTATATATACAGTATACACACTATATATACATTATACACACTCTATATACATCATACACAGTCTATATACATTACACACACTATATATACATTACACACACTATATATACATTATACACACTATATATACATTGTACACACTCTATATACATCATACACACTCTATATACATTACACACACTATATATACATTATACACACTCTATATACATTACACACTATATATACATTACACACACACTATATATACATTATACACACTCTATATACATTACACACTCTATATACATTACACACACACTATATATACATTACACACACACTATATATACAGTATACACACTATATATACATTATACACACTCTATATACATCATACACAGTCTATATACATTACACACACTATATATACATTACACACACTATATATACATTACACACAATATATACAGTATACACACTCTATATACATTACACACTATATATACATTACACACACTATATATACAGTATACACACTATATATACATTATACACACTCTATATACATTACACACACTATATATACATTGTACACACTCTATATACATCATACACACTCTATATACATTACACACACACAATATATACATTATACACACTCTATATACATTACACACACTATATATACATTACACACACTATATATACATTACACACACTATATATACATTATACACACTATATATACATTATACACACTATATATACATCATACACACTCTATATACATTACACACACTATATATACATTACACACACTATATATACATTACACACACTATATATACATTATACACACTATATATACATCATACACACTCTATATACATTACACACAGTCTATATACATTACACACTCTATATATACATTATACACACTCTATATACATTATACACCACACACACACACACTATATATACATTACACACTCTATATATACATTATACACACTATATACATTATACACCACACACACACACACTATATATACATTATACACACACTATATACATTATACACACTCTATATACATTACACACTCTATATACATTACACACACACTATATATACATTACACACACTATATATACATTACACACACTATATATACATTACACACAATATATACAGTATACACACTCTATATACATTACACACTATATATACATTACACACACTATATATACAGTATACACACTATATATACATTGTACACACTCTATATACATCATACACACTCTATATACATTACACACACTATATATACATTACACACACTATATATACATTACACACACTCTATATACATTATACACACTCTATATACATTATACACACTCTATATACATTACACACACTATATATACATTACACACACTATATATACAGTATACACACTATATATACATTATACACACTATATATACATTATACACACTCTATATACATTACACACACTATATATACATTACACACTCTATATACATTACACACACTATATACATTACACACACTATATATACATTACACACACTATATATACATTACACACAATATATACATTACACACACTATATATACAGTATACACACTATATATACATTATACACACTATATATACATTATACACACTCTATATACATTACACACACTATATATACATTACACACACTATATATACATTACACACACTATATATACATCACACACACTATATATACATTACACACAATATATACAGTATACACACTCTATATACATTACACACACTATATATACATTACACACAATATATACAGTATACACACTCTATATACATTACACACACTATATATACATTACACACAATATATACAGTATACACACTCTATATACATTACACACACTATATATACATTACACACAATATATACAGTATACACACATGTAACCCTCCCTCTCACCTCTCCCATCATCCGGTCTCCTCCGCCTCCTCTGGTCTCCGCTCTTTGAACCAGACAAATAACAATCCCCGCCCATACAACAAACCCCGCCCACATCACCAAACGCAGACGCCCCTTCACGCGCACAAGTAATAACAGACTCCGCCAGCCACCCCCTGATTGGTCGTTAAAGCATGACATAGCATGTACTCAAAGAAATGTGATTGGCTACAGTCTGTAGGCGGAGCAAAGGTTGTCAGAGAAGTCAGGGAACGTGGCGCTATCAGATCGAGATTCTGACGTTACCTAGCAACCAGAAGCCGTCTCCTCCCGGTCACTAGGCAACAACTGAGCCACAGCGACATCTATCTGGAGAACTGCGCCAGTGCATTCATCTATCCTGTCCTACTGTATATCCTCCTCCTGCCCCAGTATATACCCTCCTCCTGCCCCAGTATATACCCTCCTCCTACCCCAGTATATACCCTCCTCCTACCCCAGTATATACCCTCCACCTACCCCAGTATACACCCTCCTCCTCCCCCAGTATATATCCTCCTCCTGCCCCAGTATATACCCTCCTCCTACCCCAGTATATACCCTCCTCCTACCCCAGTATATACCCTCCTCCTACCCCAGTATATACCCTCCTCCTACCCCAGTATATACCCTCCTCCTACCCCAGTATATACCCTCCACCTACCCCAGTATATACCCTCCTCCTCCCCCAGTATATATCCTCCTCCTGCCCCAGTATATACCCTCCTCCTGCCCCAGTATATACCATCCTCCTGCCCCAGTATATATCCTCCTCCTACCCAGTGTATACCCTCCTCCTACCCCAGTATATACCCTCCACCTACCCCAGTATATATCCTCCTACCCCAGTATATACCCTCCTCCTACCCAGTATATACCCTCCTCCTCCCCCAGTATATACCCTCCTCCTACCCCAGTATATACCCTCCTCCTACCCCAGTATATATCCTCCTCCTACCCCTGTGTATACCCTCCTCCTGCCCCAGTATATACCCTCCTCCTGTCCTACTGTATACCCTCCTCCTACCCCAGTATATACCCTTCTCCTGCCCCAGTATATACCCTCCTCCTACCCTGGTATATACCCTCCTCCTACCCCAGTATATACCCTCCTCCTACCCCAGTATATACCCTCCTCCTACCCCAGTGTATACCCTCCTCCTACCCCAGTATATACCCTCCTCCTACCCCAGTGTATACCCTCCTCCTACCCCAGTGTATACCCTCCTCCTACCCCAGTATACACCCTCCTCCTACCCCAGTGTATACCTTCCTACCCCGGTATATACCCTCCTCCTACCCCAGTGTATACCCTCCTCCTACCCCAGTGTATACCCTCCTCCTACCCTGGTATATACCCTCCTCCTACCCCAGTGTATACCCTCCTCCTACCCCAGTATATATCCTCCTCCTGCCCCAGTATATACCCTCCTCCTACCCCAGTATATATCCTCCTCCTACCCCAGTATATACCCTCCTCCTACCCCAGTATATACCCTCCTCCTACCCCAGTGTATACCCTCCTCCTACCCCAGTGTATACCCTCCTCCTACCCTGGTATATACCCTCCTCCTACCCCAGTGTATACCCTCCTCCTACCCCAGTATATACCCTCCTCCTACCCTGGTATATACCCTCCTCCTACCCCAGTGTATACCCTCCTCCTACCCCAGTGTATACCCTCCTCCTACCCTGGTATATACCCTCCTCCTACCCCAGTATATATCCTCCTCCTACCCCAGTATATACCCTCCTCCTACCCTGGTATATACCCTCCTCCTACCCCAGTATATACCCTCCTCCTACCCCAGTATATACCCTCCTCCTACCCCAGTGTATACCCTCCTCCTACCCCAGTATATATCCTCCTCCTGCCCCAGTGTATACCCTCCTCCTACCCCAGTATATATCCTCCTCCTGCCCCAGTATATACCCTCCTCCTACCCCAGTATATATCCTCCTCCTACCCCAGTATATACCCTCCTCCTACCCCAGTATATACCCTCCTCCTACCCCAGTGTATACCCTCCTCCTACCCTGGTATATACCCTCCTCCTACCCCAGTGTATACCCTCCTCCTACCCCAGTATATATCCTCCTCCTGCCCCAGTATATACCCTCCTCCTACCCCAGTATATATCCTCCTCCTACCCCAGTATATACCCTCCTCCTGCCCCAGTATATACCCTCCTCCTACCCCAGTATATACCCTCCTCCTACCCCAGTATATACCCTCCTCCTACCCCAGTATATACCCTCCTCCTGCCCCAGTATATACCCTCCTCCTACCCCAGTGTATACCCTCCTCCTACGCCAGTATATACCCTCCTCCTACCCCAGTATATACCCTCCTCCTACCCCAGTATATACCCTCCTCCTACCCCAGTATATACCCTCCTCCTACCCCAGTATATATCCTCCTCCTACCCCAGTATATATCCTCCTCCTGCCCCAGTATATACCCTCCTCCTGCCCCAGTATATACCCTCCTCCTACCCCAGTATATACCCTCCTGCTACCCCAGTATATACCCTCCTCCTACCCCAGTATATACCCTCCTCCTGCCCCAGTATATACCCTCCTCCTACCCCAGTGTATACCCTCCTCCTACGCCAGTATATACCCTCCTACCCCAGTATATACCCTCCTCCTACGCCAGTATACACCCTCCTCCTACCCCAGTATATACCCTCCTCCTACCCCAGTATATACCCTCCTCCTACCCCAGTATATACCCTCCTCCTACCCCAGTATATATCCTCCTCCTACCCCAGTATATACCCTCCTCCTGCCCCAGTATATACCCTCCTCCTACCCCAGTATATACCCTCCTCCTACCCCAGTATATACCCTCCTCCTACCCCAGTATATACCCTCCTCCTGCCCCAGTATATACCCTCCTCCTACCCCAGTGTATACCCTCCTCCTACGCCAGTATATACCCTCCTCCTACCCCAGTATATACCCTCCTCCTACCCCAGTATATACCCTCCTCCTACCCCAGTATATACCCTCCTCCTACCCCAGTATATATCCTCCTCCTACCCCAGTATATATCCTCCTCCTGCCCCAGTATATACCCTCCTCCTGCCCCAGTATATACCCTCCTCCTACCCCAGTATATACCCTCCTGCTACCCCAGTATATACCCTCCTCCTACCCCAGTATATACCCTCCTCCTGCCCCAGTATATACCCTCCTCCTACCCCAGTGTATACCCTCCTCCTACGCCAGTATATACCCTCCTACCCCAGTATATACCCTCCTCCTACGCCAGTATACACCCTCCTCCTACCCCAGTATATACCCTCCTCCTACCCCAGTATATACCCTCCTCCTACCCCAGTATATACCCTCCTCCTACCCCAGTATATACCCTCCTCCTACCCCAGTGTATACCCTCCTCCTACCCCAGTGTATACCCTCCTCCTACCCCAGTATATACCCTCCTCCTACCCCAGTATATACCCTCCTCCTACCCTGGTATATACCCTCCACCTACCCCAGTGTATATCCTCCTCCAACCCCAGTATATACCCTCCTCCTACCCTGGTATATACCCTCCACCTACCCCAGTGTATATCCTCCTCCTACCCCAGTATATACCCTCCTCCTACCCCAGTATATACCCTCCTCCTCCCCGAGTATATACCCTCCTCCTACGCCAGTATATACCCTCCTCCTGCCCCAGTATATACCCTCCTCCTACCCCAGTATATACCCTCCTCCTACCCCAGTATATACCCTCCTCCTACCCCAGTGTATACCCTCCTCCTACCCCAGTATATACCCTCCTCCTGCCCCAGTATATACCCTCCTCCTACCCCAGTATATACCCTCCTCCTACCCTGGTATATACCCTCCACCTACCCCAGTATATACCCTCCTCCTACCCCAGTGTATACCCTCCTCCTACCCCAGTGTATACCCTCCTCCTACCCTGGTATATACCCTCCTCCTACCCCAGTGTATACCCTCCTCCTACCCCAGTATATATCCTCCTCCTGCCCCAGTATATACCCTCCTCCTACCCCAGTATATATCCTCCTCCTACCCCAGTATATATCCTCCTCCTGCCCCAGTATATACCCTCCTCCTACCCAGTGTATACCCTCCTCCTACCCCAGTATATACCCTCCTCCTACCCCAGTGTATACCCTCCTCCTACCCCAGTATATATCCTCCTCCTGCCCCAGTATATACCCTCCTCCTACCCCAGTATATATCCTCCTCCTACCCCAGTATATATCCTCCTCCTGCCCCAGTATATACCCTCCTCCTACCCAGTGTATACCCTCCTCCTACCCCAGTATATACCCTCCTCCTACCCCAGTGTATACCCTCCTATCCCAGTATATACCCTCCTCCTGCCCCAGTATATACCCTCCTCCTACCCCAGTATATACCCTCCTCCTACCCTGGTATATACCCTCCACCTACCCCAGTGTATATCCTCCTCCTACCCCAGTATATACCCTCCTCCTACCCCAGTGTATACCCTCCTAACCCAGTATATACCCTCCTCCTACCCCAGTATATACCCTCCTCCTACCCTAGTAAATACCCTCCACCTACCCCAGTATATATCCTCCTCCTGCCCCAGTGTATATCCTCCTCCTGCCCCAGTATATACCCTCCAACTACCCCAGTGTATACCCTCCTCCTACCCCAGTATATATCCTCCTCCTACCCCAGTAAATACCCTCCTCCTACCCCAGTGTATACCCTCCTCCTACCCCAGTATTTACCCTCCTCCTACCCCAGTATATATCCTCCTCCTACCCCAGTATATACCCTCCTCCTACCCCAGTATATAACCTCCTCCTGCCCCTGTATATATCCTCCTACCCTGGTATATACCCTCCACCTACCCCAGTATATACCCTCCTCCTACCCCAGTATATACTCTCCTCCTACCCCAGTATATACCCTCCTCCTACCCCAGTATATATCCTCCTCCTGCCCCTGTATATATCCTCCTACCCTGGTATATACCCTCCACCTACCCCAGTATATACCCTCCTCCTACCCTGGTATATACCCTCCACCTACCCCAGTGTATACCCTCCTACCCCAGTATATACCCTCCTCCTACCCCAGTATATATCCTCCTCCTACCCCAGTGTATACCCTCCTTCTACCCCAGTATATACCCTCCTCCTACCCCAGTATATACCCTCCTCTTACCCCAGTATATATCCTCCTCCTGCCCCTGTATATATCCTCCTCCTGCCCCAGTATATATCCTCCTCCTGCCCCAGTATATATCCTCCTCCTGCCCCAGTATATACCCTCCTACCCCAGTATATACCCTCCTCCTACCCCAGTATATACCCTCCTCCTACCCCAGTATATACCCTCCTCCTACCCCAGTATATACCCTCCTCCTACCCCAGTATATACCCTCCTCCTACCCCAGTATATACCCTCCTCCTACCCCAGTATATACCCTCCTCCTACCCCAGTGTATATCCTCCTACCCCAGTATATACCCTCCTCCTACCCCAGTATATACCCTCCTCCCTCCCCAGTATATATCCTCCTCCTACCCCAGTATATATCCTCCTCCTACCCCAGGATATACCCTCCTCCTACCCTAGTATATACCCTCCACCTACCCCAGTATATATCCTCCTTCTGCCCCAGTATATATCCTCCACCTACCCCAGTGTATACCCTCCTCCTACCCCAGTGTATACCCTCCTCCTACCCCAGTATATATCCTCCTCCTACCCCAGTGTATACCCTTCTCCTACCCCAGTATATATCCTCCTCCTACCCCAGAATATATCCTCCTCCTACTCCAGTATATATCCTCCACCTACCCCAGTGTATACCCTCCTCATACCCCAGTATATATCCTCCTCCTACCCCAGTGTATACCCTCTTCCTACCCCAGTGTATACCCTCCTCCTACCCCAGTGTATACCCTCCTCCTACCCCAGTATATACCCTCCTCCTACCCCAGTGTATACCCTCCTCCTACCCCAGTATATACCCTCCTCCTACCCCAGTATATACCCTCCTCCTACCCCAGTAGATATCCTCCTCCTACCCCAGTATGTACCCTCCTCCTACCCCAGTATATACCCTCCTCCTACCCCAGTGTATACCCTCCTCCTACCCCAGTATATACCCTCCTCCTACCCCAGTATATATCCTCCTCCTACCCCAGTATATACCCTCCTCCTACCCCAGTATATATCCTCCTACCCCAGTGTATACCCTCCTCCTACCCCAGTGTATACCCTCCTCCTACCCCAGTATATACCCTCCTCCTACCCCAGTATATATCCTCCTCCTACCCCAGTATATACCCTCCTCCTACCCCAGTATATATTCTCCTACCCCAGTATATACCCTCCTCCTGCCCCAGTATATACCCTCCTCCTACCCCAGTATATACCCTCCTCCTACCCCAGTGTATACCCTCCTCCTACCCCGGTATATACCCTCCTCCTACCCCAGTATATATCCTCCTCCTACCCCAGTATATACCCTCCTCCTACCCCGGTATATACCCTCCTCCCACCCCAGTATATATCCTCCTCCTACCCCAGTATATATCCCCCTCCTGCCCCAGTATATATCCTCCTCCTACCCCAGTGTATACCCTCCTCCTACCCCAGTATTTACCCTCCTCCTACCCCAGTATATACCCTCCTCCTACCCCAGTATATACCCTCCTCCTACCCCGGTATATATCCTCCTCCTGCCCCAGTATATACCCTCCTCCTGCCCCAGTGTATATCCTCCTCCTACCCCAGTATATACCCTCCTCCTGCCCCAGTATATATCCTCCTCCTACCCCAGTGTATACCCTCCTCCTACCCCAGTATATACTCTCCTCCTACCCCAGTATATACCCTCCTCCTACCCCAGTATATACCCTCCTCCTACCCCAGTATATACCCTCCTCCTCCCCCAGTATATACCCTCCTCCTGCCCCAGTATATATCCTCCTCCTACCCCAGTATATATCCTCCTCCTACCCCAGTATATACCCTCCTCCTACCCCAGTATATATCCTCCTCCTACCCCAGTATATACCCTCCTCCTACCCCAGTATATATCCTCCTCCTACCCCGGTATATACCCTCCTCCTACCCCAGTATACATCCTCCTCCTACCCCAGTATATACCCTCCTCCTACCCCATTATATACCCTCCTCCTACCCCAGTATATACCCTCCTCTTACCCCAGTATATACCCTCCTCCTACCCCAGTATATATCCTCCTCCTACCCCAGTGTATACCCTCCTCCTACCCCAGTATTTATCCTCCTCCTACCCCAGTATACACCCTCCTCCTACCCCAGTATATACCCTCCTCCTACCCCAGTATATACCCTCCTCCTACCCCGGTATATACCCTCCTCCTACCCCAGTATATATCCTCCTCCTACCCCAGTATATATCCCCCTCCTGCCCCAGTATATATCCTCCTCCTGCCCCAGTGTATACCCTCCTCCTACCCCAGTATTTACCCTCCTCCTACCCCAGTATATACCCACCTCCTACCCCAGTATATACCCTCCTCCTACCCTGGTATATATCCTCCTCCTGCCCCAGTATATACCCTCCTCCTGCCCCAGTGTATACCCTCCTCCTACCCCAGTATATACCCTCCTCCTACCCCAGTATATACCCTCCTCCTACCCCAGTGTATACCCTCCTCCTACCCCAGTATATACCCTCCTCCTCCCCGAGTATATACCCCCCTCCTGCCCCAGTATATATCCTCCTCCTACCCCAGTGTATACCCTCCTCCTACCCCAGTATATACCCTCCTCCTACCCCAGTATATACCCTCCTCCTACCCCAGTATATACTCTCCTCCTACCCCAGTATATACCCTCCTCCTACTCCAGTATATACCCTCCTCCTACCCCAGTATATACCCTCCTCCTCCCCCAGTATATACCCTCCTCCTGCCCCAGTATATATCCTCCTCCTACCCCAGTATATACCCTCCTCCTACCCCAGTATATACCCTCCTCCTACCCCAGTATATATCCTCCTCCTACCCCAGTATATACCCTCCCCCTACCCCAGTATATATCCTCCTCCTACCCCAGTGTATACCCTCCTCCTACCCCGGTATATACCCTCCTCCTACCCCAGTATATACCCTCCTCCTACCCCAGTATATACCCTCCTCCTACCCCAGTATATACCCTCCTCCTACCCCGGTATATACCCTCCTCCTACCCCAGTATATACCCTCCTCCTACCCCAGTATTTATCCTCCTCCTACCCCAGTATACACCCTCCTCCTACCCCAGTATATACCCTCCTCCTACCCCAGTATATATCCTCCTCCTACCCCAGTGTATACTCTCCTCCTACCCCAGTATATACCCTCATCCTACCCTAGTATATACCCTCCTCCTTCCCCAGTATATACCCTCCTCCTACCCCAGTATATATCCTCCTCCTACCCCAGTATATACCCTCCTCCTACCCCAGTATATATCCTCCTCCTACCCCAGTATATATCCTCCTCCTACCCCAGTGTATACCCTCCTCCTACCCCGGTATATACCCTCCTCCTACCCCAGTATTTATCCTCCTCCTACCCCAGTATACACCCTCCTCCTACCCCGGTATATACCCTCCTCCTACCCCAGTATATATCCTCCTCCTACCCCAGTGTATACCCTCCTCCTACCCCAGTATATACCCTCCTCCTGCCCCAGTATATATCCTCCTCCTACCCCAGTGTATACCCTCCTCCTACCCCAGTATATATCCTCCTACCCTAGTATATACCCTCCTCCTACCCCGGTATATACCCTCCTCCTACCCCAGTATATATCCTCCTCCTACCCCAGTATATACCCTCCTCCTACCCCGGTATATACCCTCCTCCTACCCCAGTATATATCCTCCTCCTACCCCAGTGTATACCCTCCTACCCCAGTATATATCCTTCTCCTACTCCAGTATATATCCTCCTCCTACCCCAGTATATACCCTCCTCCTACCCCAGTGTATACCCTCCTCCTACCCCAGTATATACCCTCCTCCTACCCCAGTGTATACCCTCCTCCTACCCCAGTATATATCTCCTCCTACCCCAGTATATATCCTCCTACCCCAGTATATATCCTCCTCCTACCCCAGTATATATCCTCCTCCTACCCTAGTATATACCCTCCTCCTACCCCAGTGTATACCCTCCTCCTACCCCAGTATATATCTCCTCCTACCCCAGTATATATCCTCCTACCCCAGTATATATCCTCCTCCTACCCCAGTATATATCCTCCTCCTACCCCAGTATATACCCTCCTCCAGCCCCAGTATATATCCTCCTCCTACCCCAGTGTATACCCTCCTCCTACCCCAGTATATATCCTCCTACCCTAGTATATACCCTCCTCCTACCCCGGTATATACCCTCCTCCTACCCCAGTATATATCCTCCTCCTACCCCAGTATATACCCTCCTCCTACCCCGGTATATACCCTCCTCCTACCCCAGTATATATCCTCCTCCTACCCCAGTGTACACCCTCCTCCTACCCCAGTATATACCCTCCTCCTACCCCAGTGTATACCCTCCTACCCCAGTATATACCCTCCTCCTTCCCCAGTATATACCCTCCTCCTACCCCAGTATATATCCTCCTACCCCAGTATATACCCTCCTCCTACCCCAGTGTATACCCTCCTCCTACCCCAGTATATACCCTCCTCCTACTCCAGTATATATCCTCCTCCTACCCCAGTATATACCCTCCTCCTTTCCCAGTGTATACCCTCCTCCTACCCCAGTATATATCCTCCTCCTACCCCAGTATATACCCTCCTCCTACCCCAGTATATACCCTCCTCCTGCCCCAGTATATACCCTCCTCCTACCCCAGTATATACCCTCCTACTACCCCAGTATTTACTTTCCTCCTACCCCAGTATATATCCTCCTACCCCAGTATATACCCTCCTCCTCCCCAGTGTATACCCTCCTCCTACCCCAGTATATACCCTCCTCCTACCCCAGTATACACCCTCCTCCTCCCCCAGTATATATCCTCCTCCTGCCCCAGTATATACCCTCCTCCTACCCCAGTATATACCCTCTTCCTACCCCAGTATATACCCTCCTCCTACCCCAGTATATACCCTCCTGCCCCAGTGTATCATCTATCCTCCTCCTACCCCAGTATATACCCTCCTCCTACCCCAGTACATACCCTCCTCCTACCCCAGTATATATCCTCCTACCCCAGTGTATACCCTCCTCCTACCCCAGTATATACCCTCCTCCTAACCCCGTGTATATCCTCCTACCCCAGTATATACCCTCCTCCTACCCCAGTATATACCCTCCTCCTACCCCAGTATATATCCTCCTCCTACCCCAGTATATACCCTCCTCCTGCCCCAGTATATACCCTCCTCCTACCCCCCCAGTATATACCCTCCTTCTACCCCAATGTATATCCTCCTCCTACCCCAGTGTATATCCTCCTACCCCAGTATATACCCTCCTCTTACCCCAGTATATACCCTCCTCCTACCCCAGTATATATCATCCTCCTGCCCCAGTATATACCCTCCTCCTACCCCAGTATATATCATCCTCCTGCCCCAGTATATACCCTCCTCCTACCCCAGTATATACCTTCCTCCTGCCCCAGTATATATCCTCCTCCTACCCCAGTGTATATCCTCCTACCCCAGTATATACCCTCCTTCTACCCCAGTGTATATCCTCCTACCCCAGTATATACCCTCCTCCTACTCCAGTGTATATCCTCCTACCCCAGTATATACCCTCCTCTTACCCCAGTATATACCCTCCTCCTACCCCGGTATATACCCTCCTCCTACCCCAGTATATACCCTCCTCCTACCCCAGTATATACCCTCCTCCTACCCCAGTGTATATCCTCCTACCCCAGTATATACCCTCCTCCTACTCCAGTGTATATCCTCCTACCCCAGTATATACCCTCCTCTTACCCCAGTATATACCCTCCTCCTACCCCAGTATATACCCTCCTCCTACCCCAGTATATATCCTCCTCCTACCCCAGTATATACCCTCCTCCTACTCCAGTATATACCCTCCTCCTACCCCAGTATATATCCTCCTCCTACCCCAGTGTATACCCTCCTCCTACCCCAGTATATACCCTCCTCCTGACCCAGTATATACCCTCCTCCTACTCCAGTATATATCCTCCTCCTGACCCAGTATATACCCTCCTCCTACCCCAGTATATACCCTCCTCCTACCCCAGTATATACCCTCCTCCTACCCCAGTATATACCCTCCTCCTACCCCAGTATATACCCTCCTCCTACCCCAGTATATATCCTCCTCCTACCCCAGTATATACCCTCCTCCTACTCCAGTATATACCCTCCTCCTACCCCAGTATATATCCTCCTCCTACCCCAGTGTATACCCTCCTCCTACCCCAGTATATACCCTCCTCCTGCCCCAGTATATACCCTCCTCCTACCCCAGTGTATACCCTCCTGCCCCAGTATATACCCTCCACCTACCCCAGTGTATATCCTCCTACCCCTGTATATACCCTCCTCCTACCCCAATATATACCCTCCTCCTACCCCAGTGTATACCCTCCTCCTACCCCAGTGTATACCCTCCTCCTACCCCAGTATATACCCTCCTCCTGCCCCAGTATATACCCTCCTCCTACCCCAGTGTATACCCTCCTACCCCAGTATATACCCTCCACCTACCCCAGTGTATATCCTCCTACCCCAGTATATACCCTCCACCTACCCCAGTGTATATCCTCCTACCCCAGTATATACCCTCCTCCTACCCCAGTGTATACCCTCCTCCTACCCCAGTATATACCCTCCTCCTGCCCCAATATATACCCTCCTCCTACCCCAGTGTATACCCTCCTACCCCAGTATATACCCTCCACCTACCCCAGTGTATATCCTCCTACCCCAGTATATACCCTCCACCTACCCCAGTGTATATCCTCCTACCCCAGTATATACCCTCCACCTACCCCAGTGTATATCCTCCTACCCCAGTATATACTCTCCTCCTACCCCAGTATATACCCTCCTCCTACCCCAGTGTATATCCTCCTACCCCAGTATATACCCTCCTCCTACCCCAATATATACCCTCCTCCTACCCCAGTATATACCCTCCTACCCCAGTATATACCCTCCTCCTACCCCAGTATATATCCTCCTACCCCAGTATATACCCTCCTCCTACCCCAGTATATATCCTCCTCCTACCCCAGTATATACCCTCCTCCTACTCCAGTATATACCCTCCTCCTACCCCAGTATATACCCTCCTCCTACCCCAGTGTATACCCTCCTCCTACCCCAGTATATACCCTCCTCCTGCCCCAGTATATACCCTCCTCCTACCCCAGTGTATACCCTCCTGCCCCAGTATATACCCTCCACCTACCCCAGTGTATATCCTCCTACCCCAGTATATACCCTCCTCCTACCCCAATATATACCCTCCTCCTACCCCAGTGTATACCCTCCTCCTACCCCAGTATATACCCTCCTCCTACCCCAATATATACCCTCCTCCTACCCCAGTGTATACCCTCCTCCTACCCCAGTATATACCCTTCTCCTGCCCCAGTATATACCCTCCTCCTACCCCAGTGTATACCTTCCTACCCCAGTATATACCCTCCACCTACCCCAGTGTATATCCTCCTACCCCAGTATATACCCTCCTCCTACCCCAGTGTATACCCTCCTCCTACCCCAGTATATACCCTCCTCCTGCCCCAGTATATACCCTCCTCCTACCCCAGTGTATACCCTCCTACCCCAGTATATACCCTCCACCTACCCCAGTGTATATCCTCCTACCCCAGTATATACCCTCCACCTACCCCAGTGTATATCCTCCTACCCCAGTATATACCCTCCACCTACCCCAGTGTATATCCACCTACCCCAGTATATACTCTCCTCCTACCCCAGTATATACCCTCCTCCTACCCCAGTGTATATCCTCCTACCCCAGTATATACCCTCCTCCTACCCCAATATATACCCTCCTCCTACCCCAGTATATACCCTCCTACCCCGGTATATACCCTCCTCCTACCCCAGTATATACACTCCTCCTACCCCGGTATATACCCTCCTCCTACCCCGGTATATACCCTCCTCCTACCCCAGTATATATCCTCCTCCTGTCCCAGTATATACCCTCCTCCTGCCCCAGTATATACCCTCCTCCTGCCCCAGTGTATATACCCTCCTCCTGCCCCAGTATATACCCTCCTCCTACCCCAGTATATACCCTCCTACCCCAGTATATACCCTCCTCCTACCCCAGTATATACCCTCCTCCTACCCCAGTATAGACCCTCCTGCTACCCCAGTATATATCCTCCTCCTGCCCCAGTATATACCCTCCTCCTACCCCGGTATATACCCTCCTCCTACCCCAGTACATACCCTCCTCCTATCCCAGTATATATCCTTCTCCTGCCCCAGTATATACCCTCCTCCTGCCCCAGTATATATCCTCCTACCTTAGTATATACCCTCCTCCTACCCCAGTATATACCCTCCTCCTACCCCAGTATATACCCTCCTCCCACCCCAGTATATACCATCCTCCTACCCCGGTATATACCCTCCTGCCCCAGTATATACCCTCCTCCTGCCCCAGTGTATTATCTATCCTCCTCCTACCCCAGTGTATTATCTATCCTCCTCCTACCCCAGTGTATTATCTATCCTCCTCCTACCCCAGTGTATTATCTATCCTCCTCCTACCCCAGTTTATTATCTATCCTCCTCCTACCCCAGTGTATTATCTATCCTCCTCCTACCCCAGTGTATTATCTATCCTTCTCCTACCCCAGTGTATAATCTATCCTTCTCCTACCCCAGTGTATTATCTATCCTCCTCCTACCCTAGTGTATTATCTATCCTCCTCCTACCCCAGTGTATTATCTATCCTCCTCCTACCCCAGTGTATTATCTATCCTCCTCCTACCACAGTGTATTATCTATCCTCCTCCTGCCCCAGTGTATTATCTATCCTCCTCCTGCCCCAGTGTATTATCTATCCTTCTCCTACCCCAGTGTATTATCTATCCTCCTCCTACCCCAGTGTATTATCTATCCTCCTTCTACCCCAGTGTATCATCTATCCTCCTCCTACCCCAGTGTATTATCTATCCTCCTCCTACCCAGTGTATTATCTATCCTCCTCCTACCCCAGTGTATTATCCATCCTCCTCCTGCCCCAGTGTATTATCTATCCTCCTCCTACCCCAGTGTATTATCCATCCTCCTCCTGCCCCAGTGTATTATCTATCCTCCTCCTACCCCAGTGTATTATCTATCCTTCTCCTACCCCAGTGTATTATCTATCCTTCTCCTGCCCCAGTGTATTATCTATCCTTCTCCTACCCCAGTGTATTATCTATCCTCCTTCCCCAGTGTATTATCTATCCTCCTCCTACCCCAGTGTATTATCTATCCTCCTCCTGCCCCAGTGTATTATCTATCCTCCTCCTACCCCAGTATATACCCTCCTCCCACCCCAGTATATACCATCCTCCTACCCCGGTATATACCCTCCTGCCCCAGTATATACCCTCCTCCTGCCCCAGTGTATTATCTATCCTCCTCCTACCCCAGTGTATTATCTATCCTCCTCCTACCCCAGTGTATTATCTATCCTCCTCCTACCCCAGTGTATTATCTATCCTCCTCCTACCCCAGTTTATTATCTATCCTCCTCCTACCCCAGTGTATTATCTATCCTCCTCCTACCCCAGTGTATTATCTATCCTTCTCCTACCCCAGTGTATTATCTATCCTCCTCCTACCCCAGTGTATTATCTATCCTTCTCCTACCCCAGTGTATAATCTATCCTTCTCCTACCCCAGTGTATTATCTATCCTCCTCCTACCCTAGTGTATTATCTATCCTCCTCCTACCCCAGTGTATTATCTATCCTCCTCCTACCCCAGTGTATTATCTATCCTCCTCCTACCACAGTGTATTATCTATCCTCCTCCTGCCCCAGTGTATTATCTATCCTCCTCCTGCCCCAGTGTATTATCTATCCTTCTCCTACCCCAGTGTATTATCTATCCTCCTCCTACCCCAGTGTATTATCTATCCTCCTTCTACCCCAGTGTATTATCTATCCTCCTCCTGCCCCAGTGTATTATCTATCCTTCTCCTGCCCCAGTGTATTATCTATCCTCCTCCTACCCCAGTGTATTATCTATCCTCCTCCTACTCCAGTGTATTATCTATCCTTCTCCTACCCCAGTGTATTATCTATCCTTCTCCTGCCCCAGTGTATTATCTATCCTCCTCCTGCCCCAGTGTATTATCTATCCTCCTCCTACTCCAGTGTATTATCTATCCTTCTCCTACCCCAGTGTATTATCTATCCTCCTCCTACCCCAGTGTATTATCTATCCTCCTTTTACTTCAGTGTATTATCTATCCTCCTTCTACCCTAGTGTATTATCTATCCTTCTCCTGCCCCAGTGTATTATCTATCCTCCTCCTACCCCAGTGTATTATCTATCCTCCTTCTACCCCAGTGTATTATCGATCCTTCTCCTACCCCAGTGTATTATCTATCCTCCTCCTGCCCCAGTGTATTATCTATCCTCCTTCTACCCTAGTGTATTATCTATCCTTCTCCTACCCCAGTGTATAATTGTCACGATTCGGCTGGCAGGAGGTGGATCCTCTGTGCCAGAGAGGGATTGGCGTGGACCGTGTTGGTGGACCGGTTCTAAGTTGCTACTGGTTTTCACCAGAGCCCGCCGCAAAGCGGGATGGTCTTGCTGCGGCGGTAGTGACCAGGTCGTATCCACCGGCAACGGCTCAACCTCTCTGACTGCTGAAGATAGGCGCGGTACAAGGGAGAAGACAAGAGCAAGGTCGGACGTAGCAGAAGGTCGGGGCAGGCAGCAAGGATCGTAGTCGGGGGCAACGGCAGAAGGTCTGGAACACAGGCTAGGAACACACAAGGAAACGCTTTCACTGGCACAATGGCAACAAGATCCGGCAAGGGAGTGCAGGGGAAGTGAGGTATAAATAGGGAAGTGCACAGGTGAAGGTACTGATTAAAACCCATGCGCCAATCAGTGGCGCACCGGCCCTTTAAATCGCAAAGACCCGGCGTGCGCATGCCCTAGGGAGCGGGGCCGCGCGCGCCGGGACAGCACAGACGGGGAACGAGTCTGGTAAGCGGGTCGGGATGCGCATCGCGAGCGGGCGCGTCCCGCATCGCGAATCGCATCCCGGCTGGGAACATTATCGCAGCGCACCCGGTCGGCAGGTCTGACCGGGGCGCTGCGAATAGGAGAACGCTGTGAGCGCTCCGGGGAGGAGTTGGGAACCGGAGCGCTCGGCGTAACAGTACCCCCCCCCCCCCTTGGGTCTCCCCCTCTTTTTGGAACCTGAGAATTTGAGGATAAGGTTCTTGTCAAGGATGTTGTCCTCGGGTTCCCATGACCTCTCCTCTGGGCCGCAATTCTCCCAATCAACAAGAATTGTTTTTTTACCTCTTGGATGCCAGAATTTCTTTCACCGAAAAGATGTCAGAGGACCCGGAAACTGGAGTGGGAGCAACAACCTTGGGAGAGAAGCGGTTAAGGATGAGTGGTTTAAGGAAAGAGACATGGAAGGCATTGGGAATATGGAGAGAAGGAGGAAGAAGGAGTTTGTAAGAGACAGGGTTGATTTGGCACTTGATTTTGAAAGGACCAAGATAACGTGGTCCCAGTTTATAACTGGGGACACGAAAGCGGACATACTTGGCGGAGAGCCATACTTTGTCTCTGGGAGAAAAAATGGGGGGAGCTCTTCTTTTTCTATCGGCATGTCTCTTCATCCGGGATGAGGCCTGTAAGAGAGAATTTTGAGTCTCTTTCCAGATGGTGGAGAAGTCCCGAGTCACCTCATCAACAGCGGGCAAACCAGAAGGCGTGGGAGTGGGAAGGGGGGAAGAGGGTGATGGCCGTACACCACAAAAAATGGGGATTTAGCGGAAGACTCAGAGACTTTGAAATTGTACGAGAATTCGGCCCATGGTAGGAGATCTGCCCAGTCATCCTGGCGGGAGGATACAAAATGTCGCAAATAGTCACCCAGAACCTGATTAATTCTTTCCACTTGCCCATTGGATTGGGGATGATAAGAAGACGAGAAGTTTAATTTGATTTTAAGTTGATTACAGAGGGCCCTCCAGAATTTTGACACAAATTGAACACCTCTATCCGAGACAATATGCGTAGGAAGCCCGTGAAGGCGAAAAATGTGTATAAAAAATTGTTTCGCCAACTGAGGCGCAGAAGGAAGACCTGGAAGAGGGATAAAATGTGCCATCTTGGAGAATCGATCAACGACCACCCAAATAACTGTGTTGCCATGGGATAAAGGTAAGTCAGTAATAAAGTCCATACCAATCTGACACCATGGTCGCTCAGGAACAGGCAGAGGATGGAGGAGACTGGCAGGCTTGTGGCGAGGAGTCTTATCCCGGGCACAGACTGGACAAGCCCGCACGAAATCAACAACATCAGCTTCCAGGGTAGGCCACCAATAAAATCGAGAGATGAGCTGGATGGATTTTTTGATGCCAGCATGGCCGGTGAGGTGTGAGGAGTGTCCCCACTTGAGAATCCCGAGGCGCTGGCGTGGAGAAACGAAGGTCTTCCCTGGAGGAGTTTGTCTGATGGAAGCTGGAGAAGTGGAGATCAGACAGTCCGGAGGAATAATGTGTTGCAGGGAGGCTTCCACTTCAGAGGCATCCGATGAACGAGAGAGGGCGTCAGCCCTAATGTTCTTGTCAGCAGGGCGAAAATGGATTTCAAAGTTAAAACGGGCAAAGAACAACGACCACCTAGCCTGGCGAGGGTTCAGTCGTTGGGCAGACTGAAGATAAGAGAAATTCTTGTGATCAGTGTATATAATAACTGGATATTTGGACCCCTCCAGCAGGTGCCTCCATTCTTCAAGCGCCAATTTTATGGCCAGTAGTTCTCGATCACCAATGAAGTAGTTTTTCTCCGCCGGAGAGAAGGTCCTAGAAAAGAAACCACAAGTAACAGCATGCCCGGAAGAATTTTTTTGTAGGAGTACTGCTCCAGCTCCCACCGAGGAGGCGTCTACCTCCAGCGAGAAGGGCTTAGATGGATCAGGTCTGGAGAGTACGGGAGCAGAAGAAAAGGCAGACTTGAGATGTTTAAATGCGTCTTCCGCTTGAGGAGGCCAGGACTTAGGGTTGGCGTTTTTTTTGGTTAGGGCCACGATAGGGGCCACAATAGTGGAAAAATGCGGAATAAATTGTCTGTAATAATTGGCAAACCCCAAAAAACGTTGGATAGCACGGAGTCCGGAGGGGCGTGGCCAATCCAATACGGCAGATAGTTTATCTGGGTCCATTTGTAGTCCCTGGCCAGAGACTAAGTATCCTAGGAAAGGAAGAGATTGACATTCAAAGAGACATTTTTCCATTTTGGCATATAATTGATTGTCCCAAAGTCTCTGAAGAACCATGCGGACATGCTGGCGGTGTTCTTCTAGGTTAGCAGAAAAAATCAAAATATCGTCTAGGTAGACCACAACACAGGTATATAGAAGATCACGAAAAATTTCATTTACAAAGTCTTGGAAGACGGCAGGAGCGTTGCAAAGCCCAAAGGGCATGACCAGATACTCAAAGTGTCCATCTCTGGTGTTAAACGCGGTCTTCCACTCGTCCCCTTCCCTGATGCGGATGAGATTATAAGCACCTCTTAAGTCCAGCTTGGTAAAGATGTGGGCGCCTCGTAGGCGGTCAAAGAGTTCCGAGATAAGAGGTAGGGGATAGCGTTTTTTTACAGTGATTTTATTAAGTCCGCGGTAATCAATGCAAGGACGCAAGGAGCCGTCTTTTTTGGAAACGAAGAAAAATCCAGCTCCGGCAGGGGAGGAAGACTTGCGGATAAACCCCTTTTTTAAATTCTCTTGGATGTACTCCGACATGGCTTGTGTTTCCGGAGCAGACAGAGGATAGATTCTGCCCCGGGGTGGAGTAGTACCAGGGAGGAGATGAATAGGACAGTCATAAGGCCTGTGAGGAGGTAAAGTCTCTGCATGTTTTTTTGCAAAAAACATCAGCATAGTCCAGATAGGCCTTGGGGAGACCAGGTATTGGAGGAGCCACAGGGTCTTGACTGACAGTACAGGGAGCAGGCTTAAGACAGTTCTTGTGGCAGTTCTTGATCTCCCCGGTGGTCCAATCGAGGGTAGGGGAATGGCGTTGAAGCCACGGTAGTCCAAGAAGAATTTCCGAAGTGCAGTTAGAGAGGACCAGAAATTCAATCTTTTCGTGATGGGGTCCGATGCACATTAAGAGAGGTTCCGTGCGGTAACGCACAGTACAGTCCAATCTTTCATTATTAACAGAGGCGATGTAGAGGGGTCTGGCGAGACTGGTCACCGGGATGTTGAACCTGTTGATGAAAGAGGCTAAAATAAAATTTCCTGCAGATCCGGAATCCAAGAAGGCCACAGCTGAGAAGGAGAAGGTAGAAGAAGAAATCCGCACAGGCACAGTAAGACGTGGAGAAGCAGAGTTCACATCAAGAGCTGTCTCACATTGTGCGGAGTCGGAGTGCGTCTTTCCAGGCGGGGAGGACGGATAGGACAATCCTTCAAGAAATGTTCGGTACCGGCACAGTACAGGCAACGGTTCTCCATGCGGCGTCGTGTCCTCTCTTGAGGTGTCAGGTGAGACCGGTCTACTTGCATAGCCTCCACGGCGGGAGGCACAGGAACAGATTGCAGAGGACCAGAGGAGAGAGGAGACGGGGAGAGAAACCGCCTCGTGCGAACAAAGTCCATATCCTGGCGGAGCTCCTGACGCCTTTCGGAAAAACGCATGTCAATGCAGGTGGCAAGATGAATAAGTTCATGCAGGTTAGCAGGGACTTCTCGTGCGGCCAGCACATCTTTAATGTTACTGGATAGGCCTTTTTTGAAGGTCGCGTAGAGGGCCTCGTTATTCCAGGACAATTCGGATGCAAGAGTACGGAATTGGATGGCGTACTCGCCAACAGAAGAATTACCCTGGACCAGGTTCAGCAGGGCAGTCTCGGCAGAAGAGGCTCGGGCTGGTTCCTCGAAGACACTTCAAATCTCCGTGAAGAAAGAGTGTACAGAGGCAGTGACAGGGTCATTGCGGTCCCAGAGCGGTGTGGCCCATGACAGGGCATTCCCAGACAGAAGGCTGACTACGAAAGCCACCTTAGACCTTTCAGTGGGAAACTGGTCCGACATCATCTCCAGGTGCAGGGAACATTGGGAAAGAAAGCCACGGCAAAACTTAGAGTCCCCATCAAATTTATCCGGCAAGGATAATCGTAGGCCTGAGGCGGCCACTCGCTGCGGAGGAGGTGCAGGAGCTGGCGGAGGAGATGATTGCTGAAGCTGTGGTAGTAGCTGCTGTAGCATCACGGTCAGTTGAGACAGCTGGTGGCCTTGTTGCGCTATCTGTTACGACTGCTGGGCGACCACCGTGGTGAGGTCAGCGACAACTGGCAGCGGGATCCATGGCCGGATCTACTGTCAGGATTCGGCTGGCTGGAGGTGGATCCTCTGTGCCAGAGAGGGATTGGCGTGGACCATGTCGGTGGACCGGTTCTAAGTTGCTACTGGTTTTCACCAGAGCCCGCCGCAAAGCGGGATGGTCTTGCAGCGGCGGTAGCAACCAGGTCGTATCCACCGGCAACAGCTCAACCTCTCTGACTGCTGAGATAGGCGCGGTACAAGGGAGTAGACAAGAGCAAGGTCGGACGTAGCAGAAGGTCAGGGCAGGCAGCAAGGATCGTAGTCAGGGGCAACGGCAGGAGGTCTGGAACACAGGCTAGGAACACACAAGGGAACGCTTTCACTGGCACAATGGCAACAAGATCCGGCGAGGGAGTGCAGGGGAAGTGAGGTATAAGTAGGGAGTGCAGGGGAAGTGAGGTATAAGTAGGGAGTGCAGGGGAAGTGAGGTATAAGTAGGGAGTGCAGGGGAAGTGAGGTATAAGTAGGGAGTGCAGGGGAAGTGAGGTATAAGTAGGGAGTGCAGGGGAAGTGAGGTATAAATAGGGAGTGCAGGGGAAGTGAGGTATAAATAGGGAGTGCACAGGTGAAGGTACTGATTAAAACCCATGCGCCAATCAGTGGCGCACCGCCCCATTAAATCGCAAAGACCCGGCGCGCGCGCCCTAGGGAGCGGGGCCGCGCGCGCCGGGACAGCACAGACGGTACGAGTCTGGTAAGCGGGTCGAGATGCGCATCGCGAGCGGGCGTGTCCCGCATCGCGAATCGCATCCCGGCTGGGAACATTATCGCAGCGCACTCGGTCGGCAGGTCTGACCGGGGCGCTGCGAATAGGAGAACGCTGTGAGCGCTCCGGGGAGGAGCGGGGACCCGGAGCGCTCGACGTATAAAATAATCTATCCTCCTCCTACCCCAGTGTATTATCTATCCTCCTCCTGCCCCAGTGTATTATCTATCCTCCTCCTACCCCAGTGTATTATCTATCCTCCTCCTACCCCAGTGTATTATCTATCCTCCTCCTGCCCCAGTGTATTATCTATCCTCCTCCTACCCCAGTGTATTATCTATCCTTCTCCTACCCCAGTGTATTATCTATCCTCCTCCTGCCCCAGTGTATTATCTATCCTCCTCCTACCCCAGTGTATTATCTATTCTCCTCCTACCCCAGTGTATTATCTATCCTCCTCCTGCCCCAGTGTATTATCTATCCTCCTCCTACCCCAGTGTATTATCTATCCTTCTCCTACCCCAGTGTATTATCTATCCTCCTCCTACCCCAGTGTATTATTTATCCTCCTCCTGCCCCAGTGTATTATCTATCCTCCTCCTACCCCAATGTATTATCTATCCTCCTCCTGCCCCAGTGTATTATCTATCCTTCTCCTACCCCAGTGTATTATCTATCCTCCTCCTGCCCCAGTGTATTATCTATCCTTCTCCTACCCCAGTGTATTATCTATCCTCCTCCTGCCCCAGTGTATTATCTATCCTCCTCCTACCCCAGTGTATTATCTATTCTCCTCCTACCCCAGTGTATTATCTATCCTCCTCCTGCCCCAGTGTATTATCTATCCTCCTCCTACCCCAGTGTATTATCTATCCTTCTCCTACCCCAGTGTATTATCTATCCTCCTCCTACCCCAGTGTATTATTTATCCTCCTCCTGCTCCAGTGTATTATCTATCCTCCTCCTACCCCAATGTATTATCTATCCTCCTCCTGCCCCAGTGTATTATCTATCCTTCTCCTACCCCAGTGTATTATCTATCCTCCTCCTACCCCAGTGTATTATCTATCCTTCTCCTACCCCAGTGTATTATCTATCCTTCTCCTACCCCAGTGTATTATCTATCCTCCTCCTACCCCAGTGTATTATCTATCCTTCTCCTACCCCAGTGTATTATCTATCCTTCTCCTACCCCAGTGTATTATCTATCCTTCTCCTACCCCAGTGTATTATCTATCCTTCTCCTACTCCAGTGTATTATCTATCCTCCTCCTACCCCAGTGTATTATCTATCCTCCTCCTACTCCAGTGTATTATCTATCCTCCTCCTACCCCAGTGTATTATCTATCCTCCTCCTACCCCAGTGTATTATCTATCCTTCTCCTACCCCAGTGTATTATCTATCCTTCTCCTACCCCAGTGTATTATCTATCCTCCTCCTACCCCAGTGTATTATCTATCCTCCTCCTACCCCAGTGTATTATCTATCCTCCTCCTACTCAAGTGTATTATCTATCCTCCTCCTACCCCAGTGTATAATCTATCCTCCTCCTACCCCAGTGTATTATCTATCCTTCTCCTACCCCAGTGTATTATCTATCCTCCTCCTGCCCCAGTGTATTATCTATCCTCCTCCTACCCCAGTGTATTATCTATCCTCCTACCCCAGTGTATTATCTATGCTTCTCCTACCCCAGTGTATAATCTATCCTTCTCCTACCCCAGTGTATTATCTATCCTCCTCCTGCCCCAGTGTATTATCTATCCTCCTACCCCAGTGTATTATCTATCCTCCTCCTACCCCAGTGTATTATCTATCCTTCTCCTACCCCAGTGTATTATCTATCCTCCTCCTACTCCAGTGTATTATCTATCCTCCTCCTGCCCCAGTGTATTATCTATCCTCCTCCTACCCCAGTGTATTATCTATCCTCCTCCTACCCCAGTGTATCATCTATCCTCCTCCTATCCCAGTGTATTATCTATCCTTCTCCTACCCCAGTGTATCATCTATCCTCCTCCTACCCCAGTGTATTATATATCCTCCTCCTACCCCAGTGTATTATCTATCCTCCTTCTACCCCAGTGTATCATCTATCCTCCTCCTACCCCAGTGTATTATCTATCCTCCTCCTACCCCAATGTATTATCTATCCTTCTCCTACCCCAGTGTATTATCTATCCTCCTCCTACCCCAGTGTATTTTCTATCCTTCTCCTACCCCAGTGTATTATCTATCCTTCTCCTACCCCAGTGTATTATCTATCCTCCTCCTCCCCAGTGTATTATCTATCCTCCTCCTACTCCAGTGTATCATCTATCCTCCTCCTACCCCACTGTATAATCTATCCTTCTCCTACCCCAGTGTATTATCTATCCTCTATCTGCCCCAGTGTATTATCTATCCTCCTCCTACCCCAGTGTATTATCTATCCTCCTCCTACCCCAGTGTATTATCTATCCTCCTCCTACCCCAGTGTATTATCTATCCTTCTCCTACCCCAGTGTATTATCTATCCTCCTCCTACCCCAGTGTATTATCTATCCTCTTCCTGCCCCAGTGTATTATCTATCCTCCTCCTACCCCAGTGTATTATCTGTCCTCCTCCTACCCCAGTGTATTATCTATCCTTCTCCTACCCCAGTGTATTATCTATCCTTCTCCTACTCCAGTGTATTATCTATCCTCCTCCTACCCCAGTGTATTATCTATCCTCCTCCTACTCCAGTGTATTATCTATCCTCCTCCTACCCCAGTGTATTATCTATCCTCCTCCTACCCCAGTGTATTATCTATCCTTCTCCTACCCCAGTGTATTATCTATCCTTCTCCTACCCCAGTGTATTATCTATCCTCCTCCTACCCCAGTGTATTATCTATCCTCCTCCTACTCCAGTGTATTATCTATCCTCCTCCTACCCCAGTGTATAATCTATCCTCCTCCTACCCCAGTGTATTATCTATCCTTCTCCTACCCCAGTGTATTATCTATCCTTCTCCTACCCCAGTGTATTATCTATCCTTCTCCTACCCCAGTGTATTATTTATCCTCCTCCTGCCCCAGTGTATTATCTATCCTCCTCCTACCCCAGTGTATTATCTATCCTCCTACCCCAGTGTATTATCTATGCTTCTCCTACCCCAGTGTATAATCTATCCTTCTCCTACCCCAGTGTATTATCTATCCTCCTCCTGCCCCAGTGTATTATCTATCCTCCTACCCCAGTGTATTATCTATCCTCCTCCTACCCCAGTGTATTATCTATCCTTCTCCTACCCCAGTGTATTATCTATCCTCCTCCTACTCCAGTGTATTATCTATCCTCCTCCTGCCCCAGTGTATTATCTATCCTCCTCCTACCCCAGTGTATTATCTATCCTCCTCCTACCTCAGTGTATTATCTATCCTCCTCCTACCCCAGTATATCATCTATCCTCCTCCTGCCCCAGTGTATTATCTATCCTCCTCCTACCCCAGTATATCATCTATCCTCCTCCTGCCCCAGTGTATTATCTATCCTCCTCCTATCCCAGTGTATTATCTATCCTTCTCCTACCCCAGTGTATCATCTATCCTCCTCCTACCCCAGTGTATTATCTATCCTCCTTCTACCCCAGTGTATCATATATCCTCCTCATTCCCCAGTGTATTATATATCCTTCTCCTACCCCAATGTATTATCTATCCTTCTCCTACCCCAGTGTATTATCTATCCTCCTCCTACCCCAGTGTATTTTCTATCCTTCTCCTACCCCAGTGTATTATCTATCCTTCTCCTACCCCAGTGTATTATCTATCCTCCTCCTCCCCAGTGTATTATCTATCCTCCTCCTACTCCAGTGTATCATCTATCCTCCTCCTACCCCACTGTATAATCTATCCTTCTCCTACCCCAGTGTATTATCTATCCTCCTCCTACCCCAGTGTATTATCTATCCTCCTCCTACCCCAGTGTATTATCTATCCTCTTCCTGCCCCAGTGTATTATCTATCTTCCTCCTACCCCAGTGTATTATCTATCCTTCTCCTACCCCAGTGTATTATCTATCCTTCTCCTACCCCAGTGTATTATCTATCCTCCTCCTACCCCAGTGTATTATCTATCCTCTTCCTGCCCCAGTGTATTATCTATCCTCCTCCTACCCCAGTGTATTATCTGTCCTCCTCCTACCCCAGTGTATTATCTATCCTTCTCCTACCCCAGTGTATTATCTATCCTTCTCCTACCCCAGTGTATTATCTATCCTCCTCCTACCCCAGTGTATTATCTATCCTTCTCCTACCCCAGTGTATTATCTATCCTCCTTCTACCCCAGTGTATTATCTATCCTTCTCCTACCCCAGTGTATTATCTATCCTCCTCCTACCCCAGTGTATTATCTATCCTCCTCCTACCCCAGTGTATTATCTATCCTCCTCCTACCCCAGTGTATTATCTATCCTCCTCCTACTCCAGTGTATTATCTATCCTCCTCCTACCCCAGTGTATTTTCTATCCTTCTCCTACCCCAGTGTATTATCTATCTTCCTTCTACCCCAGTGTATTATCTATCCTTCTCCTACCCCAGTGTATTATCTATCCTCCTCCTACCCCAGTGTATTATCTATCCTCCTCCTACCCCAGTGTATTATCTATCCTTTTCCTGCCCCAGTGTATTATCTATCCTCCTCCTACCCCAGTGTATTTTCTATCCTCCTCCTACCCCAGTGTATTATCTATCCTCCTCCTACCCCAGTGTATTATCTATCCTCCTCCTACCCCAGTGTATTATCTATCCTCCTCCTACCCCAGTGTATTATCTATCCTTTTCCTGCCCCAGTGTATTATCTATCCTCCTTCTACCCAAGTGTATTTTCTATCCTTCTCCTACCCCAGTGTATTATCTATCCTCCTCCTACCCCAGTGTATTATCTATCCTTATCCTACCCCAGTGTATTATCTATCCTTCTCCTACCCCAGTGTATTATCTATCCTCCTCCTACCCCAGTGTATCATCTATCCTCCTCCTACCCCAGTGTATTATCTATCCTCCTCCTGCCCCAGTGTATTATCTATCCTCCTCCTACCCCAGTGTATTATCTATCCTCCTCCTACCCCAGTGTATAATCTATCCTTCTCCTACCCCAGTGTATTATCTATCCTCCTCCTGCCCCAGTGTATTATCTATCCTCCTCCTGCCCCAGTGTATTATCTATCCTTCTCCTACCCCAGTGCATTATCTATCCTCCTCCTGCCCCAGTGTATTATCTATCCTTCTCCTACCCCAGTGTATTATCTATCCTCCTCCTACCCCAGTGTATTATCTATCCTCCTCCTGCCCCAGTGTATTATCTATCCTTCTCCTGCCCCAGTGTATTATCTATCCTCCTCCTACCCCAGTGTATTATCTATCCTCCTCCTGCCCCAGTGTATTATCTATCCTCCTCCTACCCCAGTGTTTTATCTATCCTCCTCCTACCCCAGTGTATTATCTATCCTCCTCCTGCCCCAGTGTATTATCTATCCTCCTCCTACCCCAGTGTTTTATCTATCCTCCTCCTACCCCAGTGTATCATCTATCCTCCTCCTATCCCAGGGTATTATCTATCCTTCTCCTACCCCAGTGTATCATCTATCCTCCTCCTACCCCAGTGTATTATCTATCCTCCTTCTACCCCAGTGTATTATCTATCCTTCTCCTACCCCAGTGTATTATCTATCCTTCTCCTACCCCAGTGTATTATCTATCCTCCTCCTACCCCAGTGTATTATCTATCCTCCTCCTACCCCAGTGTATTATCTATCCTCCTCCTGCCCCAGTGTATTATCTATCCTCCTCCTACCCCAGTGTATTATCCATCCTCCTCCTACCCCAGTGTATCATCTATCCTCCTCCTATCCCAGGGTATTATCTATCCTTCTCCTACCCCAGTGTATCATCTATCCTGCTCCTACCCCAGTGTATTATCTATCCTCCTCCTACCCCAGTGTATTATCTATCCTCCTCCTACCCCGGTGTATTTTCTATCCTTCTCCAACCCCAGTGTATTATCTATCCTCCTCCTACCCCAGTGTATTATCTATCCTTCTCCTACCCCAGTGTATTATCTATCCTTCTCCTACCCCAGTGTATTATCTATTCTTCTCCTACCCCAGTGTATTATCTATCCTCCTCCTACCCCAGTGTATTTTCTATCCTCCTCCAACCCCAGTGTATTATCTATCCTCCTCCTACCCCAGTGTATTATCTATCCTTCTCCTACCCCAGTGTATCATCTATCCTCCTCCTGCCCCAGTGTATTATCTATCCTCCTCCTACCCCAGTGTATTATCTATCCTCCTCCTACCCCAGTGTATTATCTATCCTTCTCCTACCCCAGTGTATTATCTATCCGCCTCCTACCCCAGTGTATTATCTATCCTTCTCCTACCTCAGTGTATTATCTATCCTCCTCCTACCCCAGTGTATTATCTATCCTCCTCCTACCCCAGTGTATTATCTATCCTTCTCCTGCCCCAGTGTATTATCTATCCTTCTCCTACCCCAGTGTATTATCTATCCTCCTCCTACCCCAGTGTATTCTCTATCCTCCTCCTACCCCAGTGTATTATCTATCCTCCTCCTACCCCAGTGTATTATCTATCCTCCTCCTACCCCAGTGTATTATCTATCCTTCTCCTACCCTAGTGTATTATCTATCCTCCTCCTGCCCCAGTGTATTATCTATCCTCCTCCTACCCCAGTGTATTATCTATCCTCCTCCTGCCCCAGTGTATTATCTATCCTCCTCCTACCCCAGTGTATTATCTATCCTTCTCCTGCCCCAGTGTATTATCTATCCTCCTCCTACCCCAGTGTATTATCTATCCTCCTCCTGCCCCAGTGTATTATCTATCCTCCTCCTACCCCAGTGTATTATCTATCCTCCTCCTGCCCCAGTGTATTATCTATCCTCCTCCTACCCCAGTCTATTATCTATCCTCCTCCTACCCCAGTGTATTATCTATCCTCCTCCTACCCCAGTGTATTATCTTTCCTTCTCCTGCCCCAGTGTATTATCTATCCTTCTCCTACCCCAGTGTATTATCTATCCTTCTCCTACCCCAGTGTATCATCTATCCTTCTCCTGCCCCAGTGTATTATCTATCCTCCTCCTACCCCATTGTATTATCTATCCTCCTCCTACCCCAGTTTATTATCTATCCTTCTCCTACCCTAGTGTATTATCTATCCTCCTCCTACCCCAGTGTATTATCTATCCTCCTCCCACCCCAGTGTATTATCTATCCTCCTCCTACCCCAGTGTATTATCTATCCTCCTCCCACCCCAGTGTATTATCTATCCTTCTCCTACCCCAGTGTATTATCTATCCTCCTCCCACCCCAGTGTATTATCTATCCTCCTCCTACCCCAGTGTATTATCTATCCTTCTCCTACACCAGTGTATTATCTATCCTTCTCCTACCCCAGTGTATTATCTATCCTTCTCCTACCCCAGTGTATTATCTATCCTTCTCCTACCCCAGTGTATTATCTATCCTCCTCCTACCCCAGTGTATTATCTATCCTCCTCCTACCCCAGTGTATTATCTATCCTCCTCCTGCCCCAGTGTATTATCTATCCTCCTCCTACCCCAGTGTATTATCCATCCTCCTCCTACCCCAGTGTATCATCTATCCTCCTCCTACCCCAGTGTATCATCTATCCTCCTCCTACCCCAGTGTATTATCTATCCTCCTCCTACCCCAGTGTATTATCTATCCTCCTCCTATCCCAGGGTATTATCTATCCTTCTCCTACCCCAGTGTATCACCTATCCTGCTCCTACCCCAGTGTATTATCTATCCTCCTCCTACTCCAGTGTATTATCTATCCTCCACCTACCCCAGTGTATTTTCTATCCTTCTCCAACCCCAGTGTATTATCTATCCTCCTCCTACCCCAGTGTATTATCTATCCTTCTCCTAACCCAGTGTATTATCTATCCTTCTCCTACCCCAGTGTATTATCTATCCTTCTCCTACCCCAGGGTATTATCTATCCTCCTCCTACCCCAGTGTATTTTCTATCCTTCTCCAACCCCAGTGTATTATCTATCCTCCTCCTACCCCAGTGTATTATCTATCCTTCTCCTACCCCAGTGTATTATCTATCCTCCTCCTGCCCCAGTGTATCATCTATCCTCCTCCTACCCCAGTGTATTATCTATCCTCCTCCTACCCCAGTGTATTATCTATCCTTCTCCTACCCCAGTGTATTATCTATCCTCCTCCTACCCCAGTGTATTATCTATCCTTCTCCTACCCCAGTGTATTATCTATCCTCCTCCTACCCCAGTGTATTATCTATCCTCCTCCTACCCCAGTGTATTATCTATCCTCCTCCTGCCCCAGTGTATTATCTATCCTTCTCCTACCCCAGTGTATTATCTATCCTCCTCCTACCCCAGTGTATTATCTATCCTTCTCCTACCCCAGTGTATTATCTGTCCTCCTCCTACCCCAGTGTATTATCTATCCTCCTCCTACCCCAGTGTATTATCTATCCTTCTCCTACCCTAGTGTATTATCTATCCTCCTCCTACCCCAGTGTATTATCTATCCTCCTCCTACCCCAGTGTATTATCTATCCTCATCCTACCCCAGTATATCATCTATCCTTCTCCTGCCCCAGTGTATTATCTATCCTTCTCCTACCCCAGTGTATTATCTATCCTCCTCCTACCCCAGTGTATTATCTATCCTCCTCCTACCCCAGTGTATTATCTATCCTCCTCCTGCCCCAGTGTATTATCTATCCTCCTCCTACCCCAGTGTATTATCTATCCTTCTCCTGCCCCAGTGTATTATCTATCCTCCTCCTACCACAGTGTATTATCTATCCTCCTCCTGCCCCAGTGTATTATCTATCCTCCTCCTACCCCAGTGTATTATCTATCCTCCTCCTGCCCCAGTGTATTATCTATCCTCCTCCTACCCCAGTCTATTATCTATCCTCCTCCTACACCAGTGTATTATCTTTCCTCCTCCTACCCCAGTGTATTTTCTTTCCTTCTCCTGCCCCAGTGTATTATCTATCCTTCTCCTACCCCAGTGTATTATCTATCCTCCTCCTACCCCATTGTATTATCTATCCTCCTCCTACCCCAGTTTATTATCTATCCTTCTCCTACCCTAGTGTATTATCTATCCTCCTCCTACCCCAGTGTATTATCTATCCTCCTCCTACCCCAGTGTATTGTCTATCCTCCTCCTACCCCAGTGTATTATCTATCCTCCTCCTACCCCAGTGTATTATCTATCCTTCTCCTACCCCAGTGTATTATCTATCCTTCTCCTACCCCAGTGTATTATCTATCCTTCTCCTACCCCAGTGTATTATCTGTCCTCCTCCTACCCCAGTGTATTATCTATCCTCCTCCTACCCCAGTGTATTATCTATCCTTCTCCTACCCCAGTGTATTATCTATCCTCCTCCTACCTCAGTGTATTATCTATTCTCCTCCTACCCCAGTGTATTATCTATCCTCCTCCTACCCCAGTATATCATCTATCCTCCTCCTACCCCAGTGTATCATCTATCCTCCTCCTGCCCCAGTGTATTATCTATCCTCCTCCTGCCCCAGTGTATTATCTATCCTCCTCCTACCCCAGTGTATTATCTATCCTTCTCCTACCCCAGTGTATTATCTATCCTCCTCCTACCCCAGTGTATGATCTATCCTCCTCCTACCCCAGTATATCATCTATCCTCCTCCTGCCCCAGTGTATTATCTATCCTCCTCCTACCCCAGTGTATTATCTATCCTCCTCCTACCCCAGTGTATGATCTATCCTCCTCCTACCCCAGTATATCATCTATCCTCCTCCTGCCCCAGTGTATTATCTATCCTCCTCCTACCCCAGTGTATTATCTATCCTCCTCCTACCCCAGTGTATTATCTATCCTCCTCCTACCCCAGTGTATTATCTATCCTCCTCCTACCCCAGTGTATTATCTATCCTCCTCCTACCCCAGTGTATTATCTATCCTCCTCCTGCCCCCGTGTATTATCTATCCTCCTCCTACCCCAGTGTATTATCTATCCTCCTCCTACCCCAGTTTATTATCTATCCTCCTCCTACCCCAGTGTATTATCTATCCTCCTCCTACCCCAGTGTATTATCTATCCTCCTCCTACCCCAGTGTATTATCTATCCTCCTCCTACCCCAGTGTATTATCTATCCTCCTCCTACCCCAGTGTATTATCTATCCTCCTCCTACCCCAGTGTATTATCTATCCTCCTCCTGCCCCCGTGTATTATCTATCCTCCTCCTACCCCAGTGTATTATCTATCCTCCTCCTACCCCAGTATATCATCTATCCTTCTCCTGCCCCAGTGTATCATCTATCCTCCTCCTGCCCCAGTGTATTATCTATCCTCCTCCTGCCCCAGTGTATTATCTATCCTTTTCCTGCCCCAGTGTATTATCTATCCTCCTCCTGCCCCAGTGTATTAACTTATCTCCTCCTGCCCCAGTGTATTATCTATCCTCCTCCTGCCCCAGTGTATTATCTATCCTTTTCCTGCCCCAGTGTATTATCTATCCTCCTCCTGCCCCAGTGTATTATCTATCCTTTTCCTGCCCCAGTGTATTATCTAATCTCCTCCTGCCCCAGTGTATTATCTATCCTCCTCCTACCCCAGTGTATTATCTATCCTTCTCCTGCCCCAGTGTATTATCTATCCTCCTCCTGCCCCAGTGTATTATCTATCCTCCTCCTACCCCAGTGTATTATCTATCCTTCTCCTGCCCCAGTGTTTTATCTATCCTCCTCCTACCCCAGTGTATTATCTATCCTCCTCCTACCCCAGTTTATTATCTATCCTCCTCCTGCCCCAGTGTATTATCTATCCTCCTCCTACCCCAGTGTATTATCTATCCTCCTCCTACCCCAGTGTATTATCTATCCTCCTCCTGCCCCAGTGTATTATCTATCCTCCTCCTACCCCAGTGTATAATCTATCCTCCTCCTACCCCAGTGTATTATCTATCCTCCTCCTACCCCAGTGTATTATCTATCCTCCTCCTACCCCAGTGTATTATCTATCCTCCTCCTACCCCAGTGTATTATCTATCCTCCTCCTACCCCAGGGTATTATCTATCCTTCTCCTACCCAGTGTATTATCTATCCTCCTCCTACCCCAGTGTATTATCTATCCTCCTCCTACCCCAGTGTATTATCTATCCTCCTCCTACCCCAGTGTATATTATCTATCCTCCTCCTACCCCAGTGTATTATCTATCCTCCTCCTACCCCAGTATATTATCTATCCTCCTACCCCAGTGTATTATCTATCCTCCTCCTGCCCCAGTGTATTATCTATCCTCCTCCTGCCCCAGTGTATTATCTATCCTTCTCCTACCCCAGTGTATTATCTATTCTTCTCCTACCCCAGTGTATTATCTATCCTCCTCCTACCCCAGTGTATTATCTATCCTCCTCCTACCCCAGTGTATTATCTATCCTCCTCCTACCCCAGTGTATTATCTATCCTCCTCCTACCCCAGTGTATATTATCTATCCTCCTCCTACCCCAGTGTATTATCTATCCTCCTCCTACCCCAGTATATTATCTATCCTCCTACCCCAGTGTATTATCTATCCTCCTCCTGCCCCAGTGTATTATCTATCCTCCTCCTGCCCCAGTGTATTATCTATCCTTCTCCTACCCCAGTGTATTATCTATCCTCCTCCTGCCCCAGTGTATTATCTATCCTCCTCCTGCCCCAGTGTATTATCTATTCTTCTCCTACCCCAGTGTATTATCTATCCTCCTCCTACCCCAGTGTATTATCTATCCTCCTCCTACCCCAGTGTATTATCTATCCTCCTCCTGCCCCAGTGTATTATCTATTCTTCTCCTACCCCAGTGTATTATCTATCCTCCTCCTACCCCAGTGTATTATCTATCCTCCTCCTGCCCCAGTGTATTATCTATCCTCCTCCTGCCCCAGTGTATTATCTATTCTTCTCCTACCCCAGTGTATTATCTATCCTCCTCCTACCCCAGTGTATTATCTATCCTCCTCCTACCCCAGTGTATTATCTATCCTCCTCCTACCCCAGTGTATTATCTATCCTTCTCCTACCCCAGTGTATTATCTATCCTCCTCCTACCCCAGTGTATTATCTATCCTTCTCCTGCCCCAGTGTATTATCTATCCTTCTCCTACCCCAGTGTATTATCTATCCTCCTTCTACCCCAGTGTATAATCTATCCTCCTCCTACCCCAGTGTATTATCTATCCTCCTCCTGCCCCAGTGTATTATCTATCCTCCTCCTGCCCCAGTGTATTATCTATCCTCCTCCTGCCCCAGTGTATTATCTATTCTTCTCCTACCCCAGGGTATTATCTGTCCTCCTCCTGCCCCAGTGTATTATCTTTCCTTCTCCTACCCCAGTGTATTATCTATCCTCCTCCTACCCCAGTGTATTATCTATCCTCCTCCTACCCCAGTGTATTATCTATCCTCCTCCTGCCCCAGTGTATTATCTATCCTCCTCCTACCCCAGTGTATTATCTATCCTCCTTCTACCCCAGTGTATTATCTATCCTCCTCCTACCCCAGTGTATTATCTATCCTCCTCCTACCCCAGTGTATTATCTATCCTCCTCCTGCCCCAGTGTATTATCTATCCTCCTCCTACCCCAGTGTATTATCTATCCTCCTCCTACCCCAGTGTATTATCTATCCTCCTCCTACCCCAGTGTATTATCTATCCTCCTCCTACCCCAGTGTATTATCTATCCTCCTCCTGCCCCAGTGTATTATCTATCCTCCTCCTGCCCCAGTGTATTATCTATCCTCCTCCTACCCCAGTGTATTATCTATCCTCCTCCTACCCCAGTGTATTATCTATCCTCCTCCTACCCCAGTGTATTATCTATCCTCCTCCTACCCCAGTGTATTATCTATCCTTCTCCTGCCCCAGTGTATTATCTATCCTCCTCCTACCCCAGTGTATCATCTATCCTCCTCCTACCCCAGTGTATTATTTATCCTTCTCCTACCCCAGTGTATTATCTATCCTCCTCCTACCCCAGTGTATTATCTATCCTCCTCCTGCCCCAGTGTATTATCTATCCTCCTCCTACCCCAGTGTATTATCTATCCTCCTCCTACCTCAGTGTATTATCTATCCTTCTCCTACCCCAGTGTATTATCTATCCTCCTCCTACCCCAGTGTATTATCTATCCTCCTCCTGCCCCAGTGTATTATCTATCCTCCTCCTACCCCAGTGTATTATCTATCCTCCTTCTACCCCAGTGTATTATCTATCCTCCTCCTACCCCAGTGTATTATCTATCCTCCTCCTGCCCCAGTGTATTATCTATCCTCCTCCTGCCCCAGTGTATTATCTATCCTCCTCCTACCCCAGTGTATTATCTATCCTACTCCTACCCCTGTGTATTATCTATCCTCCTCCTGCCCCAGTGTATTATCTTTCCTCCTCCTACCCCAGTGTATCATCTATCCTCCTCCTGCCCCAGTGTATTATCTATCCTTCTCCTACCCCAGTGTATTATCTATCCTCCTCCTGCCCCAGTGTATTATCTATCCTTCTCCTACCCCAGTGTATTATCTATCCTTCTCCTACCCCAGTGTATTATCTATTCTCCTCCTACCCCAGTGTATCATCTATCCTCCTCCTGCCCCATTGTATTATTTATCCTTCTCCTACCCCAGTGTATTATCTATCCTCCTCCTACCCCAGTGTATTATCTATCCTCCTACTACCCCAGTGTATTATCTATCCTCCTCCTGCCCCAGTGTATTATCTATCCTCCTCCTACCCCAGTGTATTATCTATCCTCCTCCTGCCCCAGTGTATTATCTATCCTTCTCCTACCCCAGTGTATTATCTATCCTTCTCCTACCCCAGTGTATTATCTATCCTTCTCCTGCCCCAGTGTATTATCTATCCTCCTACCCCAGTGTATTATCTATCCTCCTCCTACCCCAGTGTATTATCTATCCTCCTCCTACCCCAGTGTATTATCTATCCTTCTCCTGCCCCAGTGTATTATCTATCCTCCTCCTACCCCAGTGTATCATCTATCCTCCTCCTGCCCCAGTGTATTATCTATCCTCCTCCTACCCCAGTGTTTTATCTATCCTCCTCCTACCCCAGTGTATTATCTATCCTTCTCCTACCCCAGTGTATAATCTATCCTTCTCCTACCCCAGTGTATTATCTATCCTCCTCCTGCCCCAGTGTATTATCTATCCTCCTCCTACCCCAGTGTATCATCTATCCTCCTCCTATATAGTGAAGGGTATATAGTGAGTGGTATATAGTGAGGGGTATATATAGTGAGGGGTATATAGTGAGGGGTATATAGTGAGGGGTATATATAGTGAGGGTATATAGTGAGAGGTATATATAGTGAAGGGTATATAGTGAGGGGTATATATATATATATATATATATATACATATACAAAGTGAGGGGTATATAGTAAGGGGTATATATAGTGAGGGGTATATAGTGAGGGGTATATAGTGAGGGGTATATATAGTGAGGGGTATATATAGTGAGGGGTATATAGTGAGGGGTATATATAGTGAGGGGTATATAGTGAGGGGTATATATATATATATATATATATATATACATAATGAGGGGTATATAGTGAGGGGTATATATAGTGAGGGGTATATAGTGAGGGGTATATAGTGAGGGGTATATATAGTGAGGGGTATATAGTGAGGGGTATATATAGTGAGGGGTATATAGTGAGGGGTATATATAGTGAGGGGTATATAGTGAGGGGTATATATAGTGAGGGGTATATATAGTGAGGGGTATATATAGTGAGAGGTATATATATATAGTGAGGGGTATATAGTGAGGGGTATATATAGTGAGGGGTATATACTGAGGGGTGGTATATAGTTAGGGGTATATATAGTGAGGGGTATATAGTGAGGGGTATATATAGTGAGGGGTATATATAGTGAGGGGTATATATAGAGAGGGGTATATAGTGAGGGGTTTACATAGTGAGGGGTATATAGTGAGGGGTATATAGTGTGGGGTATATATAGTGAGGGGTATATAGTGAGGGGTATATATAGTGAGGGGTATATAGTGAGGGGTATATATAGTGAGGGGTATATATAGTGAGGGGTATATAGTGAGGGGTATATATAGTGAGGGGTATATATAGTGAGGGGTATATAGTGATGGGTATATATAGTGAGGGGTATATAGTGAGGGGTATATATATATATATATATATATACATAGTGAGGGGTATATAGTGAGGGGTATATAGTCAGGGGTATATATAGTGAGGGGTATATAGTGAGGGGTATACATTGTGAGGGGTATATAGTGAGGGTATATATATATATATATATAGTGAGGGGTATATAGTGAGGGGTATAAATAGTGAGGGGTATATATAGTGAGGGGTATATAATGAGGGGTATATAGTGAGGGGTATATAGTGAGGGGTATATATAGTGAGGGGTATATAGTGAGGGGTATATAGTGAGGGGTATATATAGTGAGGGGTATATAGTGAGGGGTATATAGTGAGGGATATATAGTGAGGGGTATATATATATATATATATATATATATATATATATATATATATATAGTGAGGGGTATATAGTGAGGGGTATATATATAGTGAGGGGTATATAGTTAGGGGGGTATATAGTGAGGGGTATATATAGTGAGGGGTATATAGTGAGGGGTGATATATACTGAGGGGTATATAGTGAGGGGTGATATATAGTGAGGGGTATATATATATATATATAGTGAGGGGTATATAGTGAGGGGTATATATAGTGAGGGGTATATAGTGAGGGGTATATATAGTGAGGGGTAAATATAGTGAGGGGTATATAGTGAGGGGTATATATATATATAGTGAGGGGTATATAGTGAGGGGGGTACATAGTGAGGGGTATATAGGGAGGGGTATATATAGTGAGGGGTATATAGTGAGAAGTATATATAGTGAGGGGTATATATAGTGAGGGGTATAAAGTGAGGGGTATATAGTGAGGGGTGATATATAGTGAGGGGTATATAGTGAGGGGTATATATAGTGAGGGGTTTATAGTGAGGGGTATATAGTGAGGGGTGATATATAGTTAGGGGTATATAGTGAAGGGTATATAGTGAAGGGTATATAGTGAGGGGTAACTAGTGAGGGGTATATAGTGAGGGGTATATAGTGAAGGGTATATAGTGAGGGGTATATAGTGAGGGGGGTATATAGTGAGGGGTATATATAGTGAGGGGTATATAGTGAGGGGTGGTATATAGTGAGGGGTATATAGTGAGGGGTGGTATATAGTGAGGGGTATATAGTGAGGGCTATATATACTGAGGGGTATATAGTGAGGGGTATATATAGTGAGGGGTATATAGTGAGGGGTATATAGTGAAGGGTGGTATATAGTGAGGGGTATATAGTGAAGGGTATATAGTGAGGGGTATATAGTGAGGGGTATATATAGTGAGGGGTATATAGTGAGGGGTATATAGTGAGGGGTATATATAGTGAGGGTATATAGTGAGGGGTATATATAGTGAAGGGTATATAGTGAGGGGTATATATATATATACAAAGTGAGGGGTATATAGTGAGGGGTATATATAGTGAGGGGTATATAGTGAGGGGTATATAGTGAGGGGTATATATAGTGAGGGGTATATATAGTGAGGGGTATATATAGTGAGGGGTATATAGTGAGGGGTATACATAGTGAGGGGTATATAGTGAGGGGTATATAGTTTGGGGTATATATAGTGAGGGGTATATATAGTGAGGGGTATATAGTGAGGGGTATATATATAGTGAGGGTATATATACTGAGGGGTATATATAGTGAGGGGTATACATAGTGAGGGGTATATATATATATATATATATATATATAGTGAGGGGTATATATAGTGAGGGGTATATAGTGAGGGGTATATATAGTGAGGGGTATATAGTGAGGGATATATATATATATAGTGAGGGGTATATATAGTGAGGGGTATCTAGTGAGGGGTATATATATAGTGAGGGGTATATATAGTGAGGGGTATACATAGTGAGGGGTATATATATATATATATATAGTGAGGGGTATATAGTGAGGGGTATATATAGTGAGGGGTATATATATATATATATATATATATAGTGAGGGGTATATAGTGAGGGGTATATATAGTGAGGGGTATATAGTGAGGGGTATATATAGTGAGGGGTATATAGTGAGGGGTATATATAGTGAGGGGTATATAGTGAGGGGTATATATAGTGAGGGGTGTATAGTGAGGGGTATATATTATGAGGGGTATATAGTGAGGGATATATATATATATATATATAGTGAGGGGTATATAGTGAGGGGTATATATAGTGAGGGGTATATAGTGAGGGGTATATATATATATAGTGAGGGGTATATAGTGAGGGGTATATATATATAGTGAGGGGTATATATAGTGAGGGGTATATACTGAGGGGTATATATATAGTGAGGGGTATATATATTGAGGGGTATATATAGTGAGGGGTATACATAGTGAGGGGTATATATATATATATATATATATATATATATTTAGTGAGGGGTATATAGTGAGGGGTATATATATAGTGGGGGTATATATATAGTGAGGGGTATATAGTGAGGGGTATATATATATAGTGAGGGGTATATATACTGAGGGGTATATATAGTGAGGGGTATACATAGTGAGGGGTGTATATATATATATATAGTGAGGGGTATATAGTGAGGAGTATATATAGTGAGGGGTATATATAGTGAGGGGTATATAGTGAGGGGTATATATATATATATATAGTGAGGGGTATATAGTGAGGGGTATATATAGTGAGGGGTATATAGTGAGGGGTATATATAGTGAGGGGTATATAGTGAGGGGTATATATAGTGAGGGGTATATAGTGAGGGGTATATATAGTGAGGGTATATAGTGAGGGGTATATAGTTAGGGGTATATATAGTGAGGGGTATATAGTGAGGGATATATATATATAGTGAGGGGTATATAGTGAGGTGTATATATAGTGAGGGGTATATAGTGAGGGGTATATATATATATATAGTGAGGGGTGTATAGTGAGGGGTATATATATAGTGAGGGGTATATATACTGAGGGGTATATATAGTGAGGGGTATACATAGTGAGGGGTATATATATATATATATATATATATATATATATAGTGAGGGGTATATAGTGAGGGGTATATATAGTGAGGGGTATATATAGTGAGGGGTATATAGTGAGGGATATATATATATATATATATATATAGTGAGGGGTATATAGTGAGGGGTATATATAGTGAGGGGTATATAGTGAGGGGTATATATAGTGAGGGGTATATAGTGAGGGGTATATATAGTGAGGGGTATATAGTGAGGGGTATATATAGTGAGGGGTATATAGTGAGAGGTATATATAGTGAGGGGTATATAGTGAGGGATATATATATATATATATATAGTGAGGGGTATATAGTGAGGGGTATATATAGTGAGGGGTATATATATAGTGAGGGGTATATATACTGAGGGGTATATATAGTGAGGGGTATACATAGTGAGGGGTATATATATATGTATATATATATATAGTGAGGGGTATATAGTGAGGGTATATATAGTGAGGGGTATATATATATATATATATATATAGTGAGGGGTATATAGTGAGGGGTATATATAGTGAGGGATATATATATATATATATATATATATATATATATATAGTGAGGGGTATATAGTGAGGGGTATATATAGTGAGGGGTATATAGTGAGGGGTATATATAGTGAGGGGTATATAGTGAGGGGTATATATAGTGAGGGGTATGTAGTGAGGGGTATATATAGTGAGGGGTATATAGTGAGGGGTATATATAGTGAGGGGTATATAGTGAGGGATATATATATATATATATATATAGTGAGGGGTATATAGTGAGGGGTATATATAGTGAGGGGTATATAGTGAGGGGTATATATATATATAGTGAGGGGTATATAGTGAGGGGTATATATATATAGTGAGGGGTATATATAGTGAGGGGTATATAGTGAGGGGTATATATATAGTGAGGGGTATATATACTGAGGGGTATATATAGTGAGGGGTATACATAGTGAGGGGTATATATATATATAGTGAGGGGTATATAGTGAGGGGTATATAGTGAGGGGTATATAGTGAGGGGTATATATAGTGGGGGTATATATTTATAGTGAGGGGTATATAGTGAGGGGTATATATATATAGTGAGGGGTATATATACTGAGGGGTATATATAGTGAGGGGTATATAGTGAGGGGTATATATATATATATATATATATATATAGTGAGGGGTATATATAGTGAGGGGTATATAGTGAGAAGTATATATAGTGAGGGGTATATAGTGAGGGGTATATATCGTGAGGGGTATATAGTGAGGGATATATATATATAGTGAGGGGTATATAGTGAGGGGTATATATAGTGAGGGATATATAGTGAGGGGTATATATATATATATATATATATATATATAGTGAGGGGTATATAGTGAGGGGTATATATATAGTGAGGGGTATATATAGTGAGGGGTATATAGTGAGGGGTATATATATAGTGAGGGGTATATATACTGAGGGGTATATATAGTGAGGGGTATACATAGTGAGGGGTATATATATATAGTGAGGGGTATATAGTGAGGGGTATACATAGTGAGGGGTATATATATATAGTGAGGGGTATATATAGTGAGGGGTATATAGTGAGGGGTATATATATAGTGAGGGGTATATAGTGAGGGGTATATATAGTGAGGGGTATATATAGTGAGGGGTATATATAGTGAGGGGTATATATATATAGTGAGGGGTATATAGTGAGGGGTATATATAGTGAGGGGTATATAGTGAGGGGTATATATATATATATATATATATATAGTGAGGGGTATATAATGAGGGGTATATATATAGTGAGGGGTATATATAGTTAGGGGTATATAGTGAGGGGTATATATATAGTGAGGGGTATATATAGTGAGGGGTATATATAGTGAGGGGTATATATAGTGAGGGGTATATATATATATATATATATATAGTGAGGGGTATATAGTGAGGGGTATATATAGTGAGGGGTATATAGTGAGGGGTATATATATATATATATATATATATATATATATATATATAGTGAGGGGTATATAGTGGGGGTATATATATAGTGAGGAGTATATATAGTGAGGGGTATATAGTGAGGGGTATATATATAGTGAAGGGTATATATAGTGAGGGGTATATATATATATAGTGAGGGGTATATAGTGAGGGGTATATATATAGTGAGGGGTATATATAGTGAGGGGTATATAGTGAGGGGTATATATAGTGAGGGGTATATATAGTGAGGGGTATATATAGTGAGGGGTATATATATATATATAGTGAGGGGTATATAGTGAGGGGTATATATAGTGAGGGGTATATAGTGAGGGGTATATATAGTGAGGGGTATATATAGTGAGGGGTATATATAGTGAGGGGTATATATATATATATAGTGAGGGGTATATAGTGAGGGGTATATATAGTGAGGGGTATATAGTGAGGGGTATATATAGTGAGGGGTATATAGTGAGGGGTATATATAGTGAGGGGTATATAGTAAGAGGTATATATATATGTAGTGAGGGGTATTTAGTGAGGGGTATATAGTGAGGGGTATATATATATATAGTGAGGGGTATATAGTGAGGGGTATATATAGTGAGGGGTATATAGTGAGGGGTATATATAGTGAGGGGTATATATAGTGAGGGGTATATATATATATATATATAGTGAGGGGTATATAGTGAGGGGTATATATAGTGAGGGGTATATAGTGAGGGGTATATATAGTGAGGGGTATATATAGTGAGGGGTATATATAGTGAGAGGTATATATATATATAGTGAGGGGTATATATAGTGAGGGGTATACACTGAGGGGTGGTATATAGTGAGGGGTATATATAGTGAGGGGTATATAGTGAGGGGTATATAGTGAGGGGTATATATATAGTGGGGGGTATATATATATATATATATAGTGAGGGGTATATAGTGAGGGGTATATATATGGTGAGGGGTATATATACTGAGGGGTATATATAGTGAGGGGTATATAGTGAGGGGTATATATATATATATATATATATAGTGAGGGGTATATATAGTGAGGGATATATAGTGAGGGGTATATATATATATAGTGAGGGGTATATAGTGAGGGGTATATATAGTGAGGGGTATATAGTGAGGGGTATATATAGTGAGGGGTATATAGTGAGGGGTATATATAGTGAGGGGTATATAGTGAGGGGTGTATAGTGAGGGGTATATATAGTGAGGGGTATATAGTGAGGGGTATATATAGTGAGGGGTATATATATATAGTGAGGGGTATATAGTGAGGGGTATATATAGTGAGGGGTATATAGTGAGGGGTATATATATATATATATATATAGTGAGGGGTATATAGTGAGGGGTATATATATAGTGAGGGGTATATATAGTGAGGGGTATATAGTGAGAGGTATATATATAGTGAAGGGCATATATAGTGAGGGGTATATATATATATATATATAGTGAGGGGTATATAGTGAGGGGTATATATAGTGAGGGGTATATAGTGAGGGGTATATATAGTGAGGGGAATATATAGTGAGGGGTATGTATAGTGAGGGGTATATATATATATATATATATAGTGAGGGGTATATAGTGAGGGGTATATATAGTGAGGGTATAGTGAGGGGTATATATAGTGAGGGGTATATATAGTGAGGGGTATATATATATAGTGAGGGGTATATAGTGAGGGGTATATATAGTGAGGGGTATATAGTGAGGGGTATATATATATATATATATATAGTGAGGGGTATATAGTGAGGGGTATATATATAGTGAGGGGTATATATAGTGAAGGGCATATATAGTGAGGGGCATATATATATATATAGTGAGGGGTATATAGTGAGGGGTATATATAGTGAGGGGTATATAGTGAGGGGTATATAGTGAGGGGAATATATAGTGAGGGGTATATATAGTGAGGGTATATATATATATAGTGAGGGGTATATAGTGAGGGGTATATATAGTGAGGGTATAGTGAGGGGTATATATAGTGAGGGGTATATATAGTGAGGGGTATATATAGTGAGGGGTATATATAGTGAGGGGTATATATATATATATAGATATAGTGAGGGGTATATAGTGAGGGGTATATATAGTGAGGGGTATATAGTGAGGGGTATATATAGTGAGGGGTATATAGTGAGGGGTATATATAGTGAGGGTAATATAGTGAGAGGTATATATATATATATATAGTGAGGGGTATATAGTGAGGGGTATATATAGTGAGGGGTAATATACTGAGGGGTATATATAGTGAGGGGTATATAGTGAGGGGTATATATAGTGAGGGGTATATAGTGAGGGGTATATATATATATATAGATATATATATATAGTGAGGGGTATATAGTGAGGGGTATATATAGTGAGGGATATATAGTGAGGGGTATATATATATATATAGTGAGGGGGTATATAGTGAGGGGTATATATAGTGAGGGGTATATAGTGAGGGGTATATATAGTGAGGGGTATATAGTGAGGGGTATATATAGTGAGGGGTATATAGTGAGGGGGTGTATAGTGAGGGGTATATATAGTGAGGGGTATATATAGTGAGGGGTATATATAGTGAGGGGGTATATATAGTGAGGGGTATATATATATATATATAGTATATATATATATATAGTGAGGGGTATATAGTGAGGGGTATATATAGTGAGGGGTATATAGTGAGGGGTATATATAGTGAGGGGTATATATAGTGAGGGGTATATATAGTGAGAGGTATATATATAGTGAGGGGTATATAGTGAGGGGGTATATATAGTGAGGGGTATATACTGAGGGGTGGTATATAGTGAGGGGTATATATAGTGAGGGGTATATAGTGAGGGGTATATATAGTGAGGGGTATATATAGTGAGGGGTATATATAGTGAGGGATATATAGTGAGGGGTATATATATATATAGTGAGGGGTATATAGTGAGGGGTATATATAGTGAGTGGTATATAGTGAGGGGTATATATAGTGAGGGGTATATAGTGAGGGGTATATATAGTAAGGGGTATATAGTGAGGGGTATATATAGTGAGGGGTGTATAGTGAGGGGTATATATAGTGAGGGGTATATAGTGAGGGTATATATAGTGAGGGGTATATATAGTGAGGGGTATATATAGTGAGGGGTATATATATATATATAGTGAGGGGTATATAGTGAGGGGTATAGGGTATATAGTGAGGGGTATATAGTGAGGGGTATATATAGTGAGGGGTATATATAGTGAGGGGTATATATAGTGAGAGGTATATATATATAGTGAGGGGTATATAGTGAGGGGTATATATAGTGAGGGGTATATACTGAGGGGTGGTATATAGTGAGGGGTATATATAGTGAGGGGTATATAGTGAGGGGTATATATAGTGAGGGGGTATATATAGTGAGGGTATATATAGTGAGGGGTATATACTGAGGGGTATATATATATATATATAGTGAGGGGTATATAGTGAGGGGTATATATAGTGAGGGGTATATAGTGAGGGGTATATATAGTGAGGGGTATATATAGTGAGGGGTATATATATATATATAGATATATATATATAGTGAGGGGTATATATAGTGAGGGGTATATATAGTGAGGGGTATATACTGAGGGGTATATATATATATATATATATATATATATATATAGTGAGGGTATATAGTGAGGGGTATATATAGTGAGGGGTATATAGTGAGGGGTATATATAGTGAGGGGTATATATAGTGAGGGGTATATATAGTGAGAGGTATATATATATATATATATAGTGAGGGGTATATAGTGAGGGGTTATATATAGTGAGGGGTATATACTGAGGGGTGGTATATAGTGAGGGGTATATATAGTGAGGGGTATATAGTGAGGGGTGTATATATAGTGAGGGGTATATATAGTGAGGGGTATATATAGTGAGGGGTATATAGTGAAGGGTATATAGTGAGGGGTATATATAGTGAGGGGTATATATAGTGAGGGGTATATATAGTGAGGGGTATATAGTGAGGGTCTATATAGTGAGGGGTATATAGTGAGGGGTATATATAGTGAGGGGGTATATATAGTGAGGGGTATATACTGAGGGGTCTATATAGTGAGGGGTATTTATAGTGAGGGGTATATAGTGAGGGGTATATATAGTGAGGGGTATATAGTGAGGGGTATATATAGTGAGGGGTATATATAGTGAGGGGTATATATAGTGAGGGGTATATAGTGAGGGGTATATATAGTGAGGGGTATATAGTGAGGGGGTATATATAGTGAGGGGTATATATAGTGAGGGGTATATATAGTGAGGGGTATATACTGAGGGGTATATATATATATAGTGAGGGGTACATATAGTGACGGGGTATATATAGTGAGGGGTATATACTGAGGGGTTATATATATATATAGTGAGGGGTATATAGTGAGTGGGTATATATAAAGTGAGGGGTATATACTGAGGGGTATATATAGTGAGGGGTATATACTGAGGGGTATATATAGTGAGGGGTATATACTGAGGGGTATATATATATATATAGTGAGGGGTATATACTGAGGGGTATATATATATATATAGTGAGGGGTATATACTGAGGGGTATATATATATATATATATATAGTGAGGGGTATATAGTGAGGGGTATATATAGTGAGGGGTATATACTGAGGGGTATATATAGTGAGGGGTATATATAGTGAGGGGTATATACTGAGGGGTATATATATATATATATATAGTGAGGGGTATATAGTGAGGGGTATATATAGTGAGGGGTATATAGTGAGGGGTATATATAGTGAGGGGTATATATATAGTGAGGGGTATATATAGTGAGGGGTATATATATAGTGAGGGGTATATATAGTGAGGGGTATATACTGAGGGGTATATATATATATATATATATATATATATAGTGAGGGGGTATATAGTGAGGGGGTATATATAGTGAGGGGGTATATACTGAGGGGTATATATAGTGAGGGGTATATAGTGAGGGGTATATATATATATATATATATATATAGTGAGGGGTATATAGTGAGGGGTATATATAGTGAGGGGTATATAGTGAGGGGTATATATATATATATATAGTGAGGGGTATATATAGTGAGGGGTATATATAGTGAGGGGTATATATAGTGAGGGGTATATACTGAGGTATATATATATATATAATATATATATATAGTGAGGGGTATATAGTGAGAGGTATATATATATATATATATAGTGAGGGGTATATACAGAGGGGTATATGTATATATATAGTGAGGGGTATATAGTGAGGGGTATATGTATATATATAGTGAGGGGTATATAGTGAGGGGTATATATAGTGAGGGGTATATACTGAGGGGTATATATAGTGAGGGGTATATACTGAGGGGTATATATATATTATATATATATAATATATAGTGAGGGGTATATAGTGTGGGGTATATATAGTGAGGGGTATATACTGAGGGGTATATATAGTGAGGGGTATATAGTGAGGGGTATATATAGTGAGGGGTATATATAGTGAGGGGTATATATAGTGAGGGGTATATATAGTGAGGGGTATATACTGAGGGGTATATATATATAGTGAGGGGTATATACTGAGGGGTATATATAGTGAGGGGGTATATAGTGAGGGGTATATATAGTGAGGGGTATATATAGTGAGGGGTATATATAGTGAGGGGTATATACTGAGGGGTATATATATATATATATATAGTGAGGGGTATATATATATAGTGAGGGGTATTATACTGAGGGGTATATATATATAGTGAGGGGTATATACTGAGGGGTATATACTGAGGGGTATATATATATAGTGAGGGGTATATATATATAGTGAGGGGTATATATAGTGAGGGGTATATAGTGAGGGGTATATATAGTGAGGGGTATATAGTGAGGGGTAATATATAGTGAGGGGTATATATATATAGTGAGGGGTATATATAGTGAGGGGTATATAGTGAGGGGTATATATAGTGAGGGGTATATAGTGAGGGGTATATATAGTGAGGGGTATATATATATAGTGAGGGGTATATATAGTGAGGGGTATATAGTGAGGGGTATATATAGTGAGGGGTATATATAGTGAGGGGTATATAGTGAGGGGTATATATAGTGAGGGGTATATAGTGAGGGGTATATATAGTGAGGGGTATATATATATAGTGAGGGGTATATATAGTGAGGGGTATATAGTGAGGGGTATATATAGTGAGGGGTATATAGTGAGGGGTATATATAGTGAGGGGTGTATATATATAGTGAGGGGTATATATAGTGAGGGGTATATACTGAGGGGTATATATATATATATATAGTGATGGAGGGATCGGGCAGATATCGCGCTGTTCACACGTAATAATCAGTATACCGATATTTCCTGCTCTATTACTAATGTCCAGAAGGTGGCGCTAGTACTATGGATATAAAGCGCTTGCGCAGTTCCGGCAGACGGTGACGCGCACGTCAGGAGCCGCTGAGACTCGGGAGCGCGGAAGACGTTTAGTTCCAGAAGAAGAGGAACTGAGATCGGAGACCATGCCCGGTATGTGAGGAGGAGGGGACAGTGACCGGTATGTGAGGAGGAGGGGACAGCGACCGGTATGTGAGGAGGAGGGGACAGCGACCGGTATGTGAGAAGGAGGAGGGGACAGTAACCGGTATGTGAGGAGGAGGGGGGACAGTGACCGGTATGTGAGGAGGAGGAGGGGACAGTGACCGGTATGTGAGGAGGAGGAGGGGACAGTGACCGGTATGTGAGGAGGAGGAGGGGACAGTGACCGGTATGTGAGGAGGAGGAGGGGGGACAGTGACCGGTATGTGAGGAGGAGGAGGGGACAGTGACCGGTATGTGAGGAGGAGGAGGGGACAGTGACCGGTATGTGAGGAGGAGGAGGGGACAGTGACCGGTATGTGAGGAGGAGGAGGGGGGACAGTGACCGGTATGTGAGGAGGAGGGGGGGACAGTGACCGGTATGTGAGGAGGAGGAGGGGACAGTGACCGGTATGTGAGGAGGAGGAGGGGACAGTGACCGGTATGTGAGGAGGAGGAGGGGACAGTAACCGGTATGTGAGGAGGAGGAGGAGGGGACAGTGACCGGTATGTGAGGAGGAGGAGGGGACAGTGACCGGTATGTGAGGAGGAGGAGGGGACAGTGACCGGTATGTGAGGAGGAGGAGGGGACAGTGACCGGTATGTGAGGAGGAGGAGGTGGGGGGGACAGTGACCGGTATGTGAGGAGGAGGAGGGGACAGTGACCGGTATGTGAGGAGGAGGAGGGGACAGTGACCGGTATGTGAGGAGGAGGAGGGGACAGTGACCGGTATGTGAGGAGGAGGAGGGGACAGTGACCGGTATGTGAGGAGGAGGAGGGGACAGTGACCGGTATGTGAGGAGGAGGAAGGGGACAGTGACCGGTATGTGAGGAGGAGGAGGGGGGACAGTGACCGGTATGTGAGGAGGAGGAGGGGACAGTAACCGGTATGTGAGGAGGAGGAGGAGGGGACAGTGACCGGTATGTGAGGAGGAGGGGACAGTGACCGGTATGTGAGGAGGAGGAGGGGGACAGTGACCGGTATGTGAGGAGGAGGAGGGGACAGTGACCGGTATGTGAGGAGGAGGAGGGGACAGTAACCGGTATGTGAGGAGGAGGAGGAGGGGACAGTGACCGGTATGTGAGGAGGAGGAGGGGACAGTGACCGGTATGTGAGGAGGAGGAGGAGGGGACAGTGACCGGTATGTGAGGAGGAGGAGGGGACAGTGACCGGTATGTGAGGAGGAGGGGACAGCGACCGGTATGTGAGGAGGAGGAGGGGACAGTAACCGGTATGTGAGGAGGAGGAGGAGGGGACAGTGACCGGTATGTGAGGAGGAGGAGGGGACAGTGACCGGTATGTGAGGAGGAGGAGGGGACAGTGACCGGTATGTGAGGAGGAGGAGGGGACAGTGACCGGTATGTGAGGAGGAGGAGGTGGGGGGGACAGTGACCGGTATGTGAGGAGGAGGAGGGGACAGTGACCGGTATGTGAGGAGGAGGAGGGGACAGTGACCGGTATGTGAGGAGGAGGAGGGGACAGTGACCGGTATGTGAGGAGGAGGAGGGGACAGTGACCGGTATGTGAGGAGGAGGAGGGGACAGTGACCGGTATGTGAGGAGGAGGAGGGGACAGTGACCGGTATGTGAGGAGGAGGAGGGGACAGTGACCGGTATGTGAGGAGGAGGAGGGGGGACAGTGACCGGTATGTGAGGAGGAGGAGGGGACAGTAACCGGTATGTGAGGAGGAGGAGGAGGGGACAGTGACCGGTATGTGAGGAGGAGGGGACAGTGACCGGTATGTGAGGAGGAGGGGGACAGTGACCGGTATGTGAGGAGGAGGAGGGGACAGTGACCGGTATGTGAGGAGGAGGGGGGACAGTGACCGGTATGTGAGGAGGAGGAGGGGGGACAGTGACCGGTATGTGAGGAGGAGGAGGGGACAGTGACCGGTATGTGAGGAGGAGGTGGAGGGGACAGTGACCGGTATGTGAGGAGGAGGAGGAGGGGACAGTGACCGGTATGTGAGGAGGAGGGGACAGTGACCGGTATGTGAGGAGGAGGAGGAGGGGACAGTGACCGGTATGTGAGGAGGAGGAGGAGGGGACAGTGACCGGTATGTGAGGAGGAGGAGGAGGGGACAGTGACCGGTATGTGAGGAGGAGGAGGGGACAGTGACCGGTATGTGAGGAGGAGGAGGGGACAGTGACCGGTATGTGAGGAGGAGGAGGAGGGGACAGTGACCGGTATGTGAGGAGGAGGAGGGGACAGTGACCGGTATGTGAGGAGGAGGAGGAGGAGGGGACAGTGACCGGTATGTGAGGAGGAGGGGGACAGCGACCGGTATGTGAGGAGGAGGGGACAGCGACCGGTATGTGAGGAGGAGGGGACAGCGACCGGTATGTGAGGAGGAGGGGACAGCGACCGGTATGTGAGGAGGAGGGGACAGCGACCGGTATGTGAGGAGGAGGAGGAGGGGACAGCGACCGGTATGCGAAAGGGAGGAGGAGGGGACAGTGACCGGTATGTGAGGAGGAGGAGGGGACAGTGACCGGTATGCGAAAGGGAGGAGGAGGGGACAGTGACCGGTATGTGAGGAGGAGGAGGGGACAGTGACCGGTATGTGAGGAGGAGGAGGAGGTGGGGGGGACAGTGACCGGTATGTGAGGAGGAGGAGGAGGTGGGGGGGACAGTGACCGGTATGTGAGGAGGAGGAGGTGGGGGGGACAGTGATCGGTATGTGAAAGGGAGGAGGAGGGGACAGTGACCGGTATGTGAGGAGGAGGAGGAGGAGGTGGGGGGGACAGTGACCGGTATGTGAGGAGGAGGAGGAGGTGGGGGGGTACAGTGACCGGTATGTGAAAGGGAGGAGGAGGGGACAGTGACCGGTATGTGAGGAGGAGGAGGAGGTGGGGGGGACAGTGACCGGTATGTGAGGAGGAGGAGGTGGGGGGGGACAGTGACCGGTATGTGAGGAGGAGGAGGTGGTGGGGGGGGGACAGTGACCGGTATATGAGGAGGAGGAGGTGGGGGGGGACAGTGACCGGTATGTGAGGAGGAGGAGGTGGGGGGGACAGTGACCGGTATGTGAGGAGGAGGAGGTGGGGGGGACAGTGACCGGTATGTGAGGAGGAGGAGGGGACAGTGACCGGTATGTGAGGAGGAGGAGGGGGGACAGTGACCGGTATGTGAGGAGGAGGAGGGGGGACAGTGACCGGTATGTGAGGAGGAGGAGGAGGGGGGACAGTGACCGGTATGTGAGGAGGAGGAGGAGGGGGGGGGACAGTGACCGGTATGTGAGGAGGAGGGGAAGGGGACAGTGACCGGTATGTGAGGAGGAGGAGGAGGGGAAGGGGACAGTGACCGGTATGTGAGGAGGAGGGGGGACAGTGACCGGTATGTGAGGAGGAGGAGGGGGGACAGTGACCGGTATGTGAGGAGGAGGAGGAGGGGGGACAGTGACCGGTATGTGAGGAGGAGGAGGAGGGGGGGGGGACAGTGACCGGTATGTGAGGAGGAGGGGAAGGGGACAGTGACCGGTATGTGAGGAGGAGGGGAAGGGGACAGTGACCGGTATGTGAGGAGGAGGAGGAGGGGAAGGGGACAGTGACCGGTATGTGAGGAGGAGGAGGAGGGGAAGGGGACAGTGACCGGTATGTGAGGAGGAGGAGGAGGGGACAGTGACCGGTATGTGAGGAGGAGGAGGAGGGGGACAGTGACCGGTATGTGAGGAGGAGGAGGAGGGGGACAGTGACCGGTATGTGAGGAGGAGGAGGGGGGGGGCAGTGACCGGTATGTGAGGAGGAGGAGGGGGGGGACAGTGACCGGTATGTGAGGAGGAGGAGGGGGGGGACAGTGACCGGTATGTGAGGAGGAGGAGGGGGGGGACAGTGACCGGTATGTGAGGAGGAGGAGGTGGGGGGGACAGTGACCGGTATGTGAGGAGGAGGAGGTGGGGGGGACAGTGACCGGTATGTGAGGAGGAGGAGGTGGGGGGGACAGTGACCGGTATGTGAGGAGGAGGAGGGCGGGACAGTGACCGGTATGTGAGGAGGAGGAGGGCGGGACAGTGACCGGTATGTGAGGAGGAGGAGGGCGGGACAGTGACCGGTATGTGAGGAGGAGGAGGGCGGGACAGTGACCGGTATGTTAGGAGGAGGAGGGGGGGGGACAGTGACCGGTATGTGAGGAGGAGGAGGAGGGGGGGACAGTGACCGGTATGTGAGGAGGAGGAGGAGGGGGGGACAGTGACCGGTATGTGAGGAGGAGGAGGGGGGGGGGGACAGTGACCGGTATGTGAGGAGGAGGGGGGGGGGACAGTGACCGGTATGTGAGGAGGAGGAGGGGGGGGGGGGACAGTGACCGGTATGTGAGGAGGAGGGGGGGGGGGACAGTGACCGGTATGTGAGGAGGAGGAGGAGGGGAAGGGGACAGTGACCGGTATGTGAGGAGAAGGGGGGGGGACAGTGACCGGTATGTGAGGAGGAGGAGGGGGGGGGACAGTGACCGGTATGTGAGGAGGAGGAGGGGGGGACAGTGACCGGTATGTGAGGAGGAGGTGGAGGGGACAGTGACCGGTATGTGAGGAGGAGGGGGGGGGGGGGACAGTGACCGGTATGTGAGGAGGAGGAGGGCGGGACAGTGACCGGTATGTGAGGAGGAGGAGGGCGGGACAGTGACCGGTATGTGAGGAGGAGGAGGGGGGGACAGTGACCGGTACGTGAGGAGGAGGAGGGGGGGACAGTGACCGGTACGTGAGGAGGAGGAGGGGGGGACAGTGACCGGTACGTGAGGAGGAGGAGGGGGGGGGACAGTGACCGGTATGTGAGGAGGGGGGGGGGGGGACAGTGACCGGTATGTGAGGAGGGGGGACAGTGACCGGTATGTGAGGAGGAGGAGGGGGGACAGTGACCGGTATGTGAGGAGGAGGAGGGGGGACAGTGACCGGTATGTGAGGAGGAGGAGGGGGGGACAGTGACCGGTACGTGAGGAGGAGGAGGGGGGGACAGTGACCGGTACGTGAGGAGGAGGAGGGGGGGGGGGACAGTGACCGGTATGTGAGGAGGGGGGGGGGGGACAGTGACCGGTATGTGAGGAGGGGGGGACAGTGACCGGTATGTGAGGAGGAGGAGGGGGGACAGTGACCGGTATGTGAGGAGGAGGGGGGACAGTGACCGGTATGTGAGGAGGAGGAGGGGGGACAGTGACCGGTATGTGAGGAGGAGGAGGGGGGACGGTGACCGGTATGTGAGGAGGAGGAGGGGGGACGGTGACCGGTATGTGAGGAGGGGGGACAGTGACCGGTATGTGAGGAGGAGGAGGGGGGACAGTGACCGGTATGTGAGGAGGGGGGACAGTGACCGGTATGTGAGGAGGAGGGGGAGGGGACAGTGACCGGTGTGTAATGGGGGGGGGGGGGAGGACAGTGACCGGTGTGTGATGGGGGGGGACAGTGACCGGTGTGTGATGGGGGGGGGGGGAGGACAGTGACCGGTGTGTGATGGGGGGGGGGGGGAGGACAGTGACCGGTGTGTGATGGGGGGGGGGGGGGAGGACAGTGACCGGTGTGTGATGAGGGGGGAGGAGGACAGTGACCGGTGTGTGATGGGGGGGGGGGAGGACAGTGACCGGTGTGTGATGGGGGGGGGGGGGGGAGGACAGTGACCGGTGTGTGATGGGGGGGGGGGGGGGAGGACAGTGACCGGTGTGTGATGGGGGGGGGGGGGGAGGACAGTGACCGGTGTGTGATGGGGGGGGGGGGGGAGGACAGTGACCGGTGTGTGATGGGGGGGGGGGGGGGAGGACAGTGACCGGTGTGTGATGGGGGGGGGGGGGGGACAGTGACCGGTGTGTGATGGGGGGGGGGGGGGGGGACAGTGACCGGTGTGTGATGGGGGGGGGGGGGGGACAGTGACCGGTGTGTGATGGGGGGGGGGGGGGACAGTGACCGGTGTGTGATGGGGGGGGGGGGGGACAGTGACCGGTGTGTGATGGGGGGGGGGGGAGGACAGTGACAGGTGTGTGATGGGGGGGGGGGGGGGAGGACAGTGACCGGTGTGTGATGGGGGGGGGGGGACAGTGACGAGGGGGGGAGGACAGTGACAGGTGTGTGATGGGGGGGGGGGGGAGGACAGTGACAGGTGTGTGATGGGGGGGGGGAGGAGGACAGTGACAGGTGTGTGATGGGGGGGGGGGGGGGGAGGACAGTGACCGGTGTGTGATGGGGGGGGGGGGGGGGAGGACAGTGACCGGTGTGTGGGGGGGGAGATAGGTTGAGAGCAGTGAGCGGTGTGTGATGGGGGTGGATACCCTCAGTCATTGATCAGCATTTTTCTCATGTACAGTGTGATGGAGCGCCCCCTCTGTCTGATCTGTGAGCTGCAGATGGTCAGGTGAGTTCTTATTCGTGTTTTTGGTCACATGATGCAGTTGTCTTGTTCTCTGTAATATGATGAAGTTAGAAGATTGTGGAGGCTAAAAAGAAAAGGACAGAATTACTGATTATTTACCAAATGTAATTAATACTGAGTTATGAGAATGGTCGGAGGTACCCCAGAAGTGTACCCATAAATCTACAGCCCCCCCCAAATAAAGGAGCGCTCCGGAGGTAATGATATGGGGGAACGATAGGGCGACGCATAATAGATACAAAGTGATCAGAAAGGTCTGAGGTCACCAAAAGATCTCCTCCACAGTCACCAGATCTCATCCGATAGATCTCCTCCACAGTCACCAGATCTCATCCGATAGATCTCCTCCACAGTCACCAGATCTCATCCGATAGATCTCCTCCACAGTCACCAGATCTCATCCGATAGATCTCCTCCACAGTCACCAGATCTCATCCGATAGATCTCCTCCACAGTCACCAGATCTCATCCGATAGATCTCCTCCACAGTCACCAGATCTCATCCGATAGATCTCCTCCACAGTCACCAGATCTCATCCGATAGATCTCCTCCACAGTCACCAGATCTCATCCGATAGATCTCCTCCACAGTCACCAGATCTCATCCGATAGATCTCCTCCACAGTCACCAGATCTCATCCGATAGATCTCCTCCACAGTCACCAGATCTCATCCGATAGATCTCCTCCACAGTCACCAGATCTCATCCGATAGATCTCCTCCACAGTCACCAGATCTCATCCGATAGATCTCCTCCTCCACAGTCACCAGATCTCATCCGATAGATCTCCTCCTCCACAGTCACCAGATCTCATCCGATAGATCACCTCCTCCACAGTCAACAGATCTCATCCGATAGATCACCTCCTCCACAGTCACCAGATCTCATCCGATAGATCACCTCCTCCACAGTCACCAGATCTCATCCGATAGATCACCTCCTCCACAGTCACCAGATCTCATCCGATAGATCACCTCCTCCACAGTCACCAGATCTCATCCGATAGATCACCTCCTCCACAGTCGCCAGATCTCATCCGATAGATCACCTCCTCCACAGTCGCCAGATCTCATCCGATAGATCACCACCTCCACAGTCGCCAGATCTCATCCGATAGATCACCACCTCCACAGTCGCCAGATCTCATCCGATAGATCGCCAGATCTCATCCGATAGATCTCCACCTCCACAGTGTGTGATGTCGTCATGTCTGTACGGAGGAGGAACTGTGTGATGTCGTCATGTCCTGCATGGAGGAGGAGGAACTATGTGATGTCGTCATGTCCTGTATGGAGGAGGAGGAACTGTGTGATGTCGTCATGTCTGTACGGAGGAGGAACTGTGTGATGTCGTCATGTCCTGTATGGAGGAGGAGGAACTGTGTGATGTCGTCATGTCCTGTATGGAGGAGGAGGAACTGTGTGATGTCGTCATGTCCTGTATGGAGGAGGAGGAACTGTGTGATGTCGTCATGTCCTGTATGGAGGAGGAGGAACTGTGTGATGTCGTCATGTCCTGTATGGAGGAGGAGGAACTGTGTGATGTCGTCATGTCCTGTATGGAGGAGGAGGAACTGTGTGATGTCGTCATGTCCTGTATGGCTGAGGAGGAACTGTGTGATGTCGTCATGTCCTGTATGGCTGAGGAGGAACTGTGTGATGTCGTCATGTCCTGTATGGCTGAGGAGGAACTGTGTGATGTCGTCATGTCCTGTATGGCTGAGGAGGAACTGTGTGATGTCGTCATGTCCTGTATGGCTGAGGAGGAACTGTGTGATGTCGTCATGTCCTGTATGGCTGAGGAGGAACTGTGTGATGTCGTCATGTCCTGTATGGCTGAGGAGGAACTGTCTGATGTCGTCATGTCCTGTATGGCTGAGGAGGAACTGTCTGATGTCGTCATGTCCTGTATGGAGGAGGAGGAACTGTGTGATGTCGTCATGTCCTGTATGGAGGAGGAGGAACTGTGTGATGTCGTCATGTCCTGTATGGCTGAGGAGGAACTGTGTGATGTCGTCATGTCCTGTATGGCTGAGGAGGAACTGTGTGATGTCGTCATGTCCTGTATGGCTGAGGAGGAACTGTGTGATGTCGTCATGTCCTGTATGGCTGAGGAGGAACTGTGTGATGTCGTCATGTCCTGTATGGAGGAGGAGGAACTGTGTGATGTCGTCATGTCCTGTATGGAGGAGGAGGAACTGTGTGATGTCGTCATGTCCTGTATGGCGGAGGAGGAACTGTGTGATGTCGTCATGTCCTGTATGGCGGAGGAGGAACTGTGTGATGTCGTCATGTCCTGTATGGCTGAGGAGGAACTGTGTGATGTCGTCATGTCCTGTATGGAGGAGGAGGAACTGTGTGATGTCGTCATGTCCTGTATGGAGGAGGAGGAACTGTGTGATGTCGTCATGTCCTGTATGGAGGAGGAGGAACTGTGTGATGTCGTCATGTCCTGTATGGAGGAGGAACTGTGTGATGTCGTCATGTCCTGTATGGAGGAGGAGGAACTGTGTGATGTCGTCATGTCCTGTATGGAGGAGGAGGAACTGTGTGATGTCGTCATGTCCTGTATGGCTGAGGAGGAACTGTGTGATGTCGTCATGTCCTGTATGGAGGAGGAGGAGGAACTGTGTGATGTCGTCATGTCCTGTATGGAGGAGGAGGAGGAACTGTGTGATGTCGTCATGTCCTGTATGGAGGGAAAAATAAACATAAAGGTATTTGGAATGTGTAAATGTCTGAACTATTAAAATATAACAATAATGAAACAGCGCGGTCAATGGCGTGAACGTTAAGGGGAAAAAAATAAATTACCATATACCAGGCTTTCAGATTTTTGGTCAAATTATATACCAGAAAAAAATTAATAAAGTGATCAAATAGTCCAATCAAAACAAAAAATAACCAATAAAAACTAGAGATCACAGCGGGAAAAATGAGCCCTCACACATCCGCGTACACGGGGAAAATAAACAAGTGATAGGGTCAGAAGAGACCATTTTAAGCATACTAATTTTTCTACAAAAAGATGTATATTTTTTAAAAGTAGTAAAATAAAAGATGTCCGTGTGAAAAGTGCGCTTTATAGAATCAACACCCCATCCCCCCCCCCCCCCAATACAAAAAATTTTGTGGTGAAATGGTGGCGCATAAAACTACCTCATGTGTCTGTAGGTGGTTAGAGTTCTGGCTAGAAGAAGGTGTGGAGGAACCCCGCCCCCTTTCTGGTCCTTTAAAGGAAGTCACTACCAGCGCTCCCTCACACGCAGCTGCGCTGCACCATAACAGCACCAGAGAGTGTGCGGGCCCCTCTATACCGGGAGAGTGTGCGGGCCCCTCTATACCGGGAGAGTGTGCGGGCCCCTCTATACCGGGAGAGTGTGCGGGCCCCTCTATACCGGGAGAGTGTGCGGGCCCCACCATACCGGGAGAGTGTGCGGGCCCCACCATACCGGGAGAGTGTGCGGGCCCCACCATACCGGGAGAGTGTGCGGGCCCCTCTATACCGGGAGAGTGTGCGGGCCCCTCTATACCGGGAGAGTGTGCGGGCCCCTCTATACCGGGAGAGTGTGCGGGCCCCTCTATACCGGGAGAGTGTGCGGGCCCCTCTATACCGGGAGAGTGTGCGGGCCCCTCTATACCGGGAGAGTGTGCGGGCCCCTCTATACCGGGAGAGTGTGCGGGCCCCACCATACCGGGAGAGTGTGCGGGCCCCACCATACCGGGAGAGTGTGCGGGCCCCTCTATACCGGGAGAGTGTGCGGGCCCCTCTATACCGGGAGAGTGTGCGGGCTCCACCATACCGGGAGAGTGTGCGGGCTCCACCATACCGGGAGAGTGTGCGGGCTCCACCATACCGGGAGAGTGTGCGGGCCCCTCTATACCGGGAGAGTGTGCGGGCCCCTCTATACCGGGAGAGTGTGCGGGCCCCTCTATACCGGGAGAGTGTGCGGGCCCCTCTATACCGGGAGAGTGTGCGGGCCCCTCTATACCGGGAGAGTGTGCGGGCCCCTCTATACCGGGAGAGTGTGCGGGCCCCACCATACCGGGAGAGTGTGCGGGCCCCACCATACCGGGAGAGTGTGCGGGCCCCTCTATACCGGGAGAGTGTGCGGGCCCCTCTATACCGGGAGAGTGTGCGGGCCCCTCTATACCGGGAGAGTGTGCGGGCCCCTCTATACCGGGAGAGTGTGCGGGCCCCTCTATACCGGGAGAGTGTGCGGGCCCCTCTATACCGGGAGAGTGTGCGGGCCCCTCTATACCGGGAGAGTGTGCGGGCCCCACCATACCGGGAGAGTGTGCGGGCCCCACCATACCGGGAGAGTGTGTGGGCTCCACCATACCGGGAGAGTGTGCGGGCCCCTCTATACCGGGAGAGTGTGCGGGCCCCTCTATACCGGGAGAGTGTGCGGGCTCCACCATACCGGGAGAGTGTGCGGGCCCCTCTATACTGGGAGAGTGTGCGGGCCCCTCTATACCGGGAGAGTGTGCGGGCTCCACCATACCGGGAGAGTGTGTGGGCCCCACCATACCGGGAGAGTGTGCGGGCCCCACCATACCGGGAGAGTGTGCGGGCCCCTCTATACCGGGAGAGTGTGCGGGCCCCTCTATACCGGGAGAGTGTGCGGGCCCCACCATACCGGGAGAGTGTGCGGGCCCCACCATACCGGGAGAGTGTGCGGGCCCCACCATACCGGGAGAGTGTGTGGGCTCCACCATACCGGGAGAGTGTGCGGGCCCCTCTATACCGGGAGAGTGTGCGGGCTCCACCATACCGGGAGAGTGTGCGGGCTCCACCATACCGGGAGAGTGTGCGGGCCCCTCTATACTGGGAGAGTGTGCGGGCCCCTCTATACAGGGAGAGTGTGCGGGCCCCTCTATACCGGGAGAGTGTGCGGGCCCCTCTATACCGGGAGAGTGTGCGGGCCCCTCTATACCGGGAGAGTGTGCGGGCCCCTCTATACCGGGAGAGTGTGCGGGCCCCTCTATACCGGGAGAGTGTGCGGGCCCCTCTATACCGGGAGAGTGTGCGGGCCCCTCTATACCGGGAGAGTGTGCGGGCCCCTCTATACCGGGAGAGTGTGCGGGCTCCACCATACCGGGAGAGTGTGCGGGCTCCACCATACCGGGAGAGTGTGCGGGCTCCACCATACCGGGAGAGTGTGCGGGCTCCACCATACCGGGAGAGTGTGCGGGCCCGTCTATACCGGTCCGGGAGAGTGTGCGGGTCCGTCTATACCGGTCCGGGAGAGTGTGCGGGCCCGTCTATACCGGTCCGGGAGAGTGTGCGGGCCCCTCTATACCGGTCCGGGAGAGTGTGCGGCCTCCACCGTACCGGTCCGGGAGAGTGTGCGGCCTCCACCGTACCGGTCCGGGAGAGTGTGCGGCCTCCACCGTACCGGTCCGGGAGAGTGTGCGGCCTCCACCGTACCGCTCCGGGAGAGTGTGCGGGCTCATCTCTCGGGCAGGAAGCTCCTGACGCAGGATTCCTGCAGATAGTCTGGTCTCCTGCCAAGTTCCTGGTGCTGGAATGTTTCTGGGAAATGGGGGATGATGGTGGGGGGAGTAGTTTGGAGGCCTCTACTTGTTGTGTCTGGAGTTCAGACATTGCCCTGGGCAGGGAGTCTAACACTGACACAGTAACAATGAGCCCTGCCTGGCAGCATTGTGTGTGTCCCCCCCCTGGACACTACTATAGAGGGGGATTATCCTCCTGGACACTACTATAGAGGGGGGGGGGGGATTATCCTCCTGGACACTACTATAGAGGGGGGATTATCCTCCTGGACACTACTATAGAGGGGGATTATCCTCCTGGACACTACCATAGAGGGGGGATTATCCTCCTGGACACTACTATAGAGGGGGGGGGGGGGGGGGATTATCCTCCTGGACACTACTATAGAGGGGGGGGGGGGGGGGGGGGGATTATCCTCCTGGACACTACTATAGAGGGGGGGGGGGGGATTATCCTCCTGGACACTACTATAGAGGGGGGGATTATCCTCCTGGACACTACTGTAGAGGGGGGGGGATTATCCTCCTGGACACTACTATAGAGGGGGGGATTATCCTCCTGAACACTACTATAGAGGGGGGGATTATCCTCCTGGACACTACTATAGAGGGGGGGGGGATTATCCTCCTGAACACTACTATAGAGGGGGGGATTATCCTCCTGGACACTACTATAGAGGGGGGGGGGATTATCCTCCTGGACACTACTATAGAGGGGGGGGGGATTATCCTCCTGGACACTACTATAGAGGGGGGGGGGGATTATCCTCCTGGACACTACTATAGAGGGGGGGGGGATTATCCTCCTGGACACTACTATAGAGGGGGATTATCCTCCTGGACACTACTATAGAGGGGGGGGGGATTATCCTCCTGGACACTACTATAGAGGGGGGATTATCCTCCTGGACACTACTATAGAGGGGGATTATCCTCCTGGACACTACCATAGAGGGGGGATTATCCTCCTGGACACTACTATAGAGGGGGGGGGGGGGGGGATTATCCTCCTGGACACTACTATAGAGGGGGGGGGGGGATTATCCTCCTGGACACTACTATAGAGGGGGGGGGGGATTATCCTCCTGGACACTACTATAGAGGGGGGGATTATCCTCCTGGACACTACTGTAGAGGGGGGGGATTATCCTCCTGGACACTACTATAGAGGGGGGGATTATCCTCCTGAACACTACTATAGAGGGGGGGATTATCCTCCTGGACACTACTATAGAGGGGGGGGGGATTATCCTCCTGAACACTACTATAGAGGGGGGGATTATCCTCCTGGACACTACTATAGAGGGGGGGGGGGATTATCCTCCTGGACACTACTATAGAGGGGGGGGGGATTATCCTCCTGGACACTACTATAGAGGGGGGGGGGATTATCCTCCTGGACACTACTATAGAGGGGGGGGGATTATCCTCCTGGACACTACTATAGAGGGGGGGATTATCCTCCTGGACACTACTATAGAGGGGGGGGGGGGATTATCCTCCCGGACACTACTATAGAGGGGGGATTATCCTCCTGGACACTACTATAGAGGGGGGGATTATCCTCCTGGACACTACTATAGAGGGGGGGATTATCCTCCTGGACACTACTATAGAGGGGGGGATAATCCTCCTGGACACTACTATAGAGGGGGGGGGGATTATCCTCCTGGACACTACTATAGAGGGGGGGGATAATCCTCCTGGACACTACTATAGAGGGGGGGCGGATTATCCTCCTGGACACTACTATAGAGGGGGGGATAATCCTCCTGGACACTACTATAGAGGGGGGGGGGGATAATCCTCCTGGACACTACTATAGAGGGGGGGGGGATTATCCTCCTGAACACTACTATAGAGGGGGGGATTATCCTCCTGGACACTACTATAGAGGGGGGGGGGGGATTATCCTCCTGGACACTACTATAGAGGGGGGGGGATTATCCTCCTGGACACTACTATAGAGGGGGGGATTATCCTCCTGGACACTACTATAGAGGGGGGGATAATCCTCCTGGACACTACTATAGAGGGGGGGGGGATAATCCTCCTGGACACTACTATAGAGGGGGGGGGGGATTATCCTCCTGGACACTACTATAGAGGGGGGATTATCCTCCTGGACACTACTATAGAGGGGGGGATTATCCTCCTGGACACTACTATAGAGGGGGGGGGATTATCCTCCTGGACACTACTATAGAGGGGGGATTATCCTCCTGGACACTACTATAGAGGGGGGGGGGATTATCCTCCTGGACACTACTATAGAGGGGAGGGGGGATTATCCTCCTGGACACTACTATAGAGGGGGGGGGATTATCCTCCTGGACACTACTATAGAGGGGGGGATTATCCTCCTGGACACTACTATAGAGGGGGGGGGGGGATTATCCTCCTGGACACTACTATAGAGGGGGGGGGGGATTATCCTCCTGGACACTACTATAGAGGGGGGGGGGATTATCCTCCTGGACACTACTATAGAGGGGGGGATTATCCTCCTGGACACTACTATAGAGGGGGGGATTATCCTCCTGGACACTACTATAGAGGGGGGGGATTATCCTCCTGGACACTACTATAGAGGGGGGGATTATCCTCCTGGACACTACTATAGAGGGGAGGGGGGATTATCCTCCTGGACACTACTATAGAGGGGGGGATTATCCTCCTGGACACTACTATAGAGGGGAGGGGGGATTATCCTCCTGGACACTACTATAGAGGGGGGGGGGGATTATCCTCCTGGACACTACTATAGAGGGGGGGGGATTATCCTCCTGGACACTACTATAGAGGGGGGGGGGGATTATCCTCCTGGACACTACTATAGAGGGGGGGGGATTATCCTCCTGGACACTACTATAGAGGGGGGGGGGGATTATCCTCCTGGACACTACTATAGAGGGGGGGGGATTATCCTCCTGGACACTACTATAGAGGGGGGGATTATCCTCCTGGACACTACTATAGAGGGGGGGGGATTATCCTCCTGGACACTACTATAGAGGGGGGGATTATCCTCCTGGACACTACTATAGAGGGGGGGATTATCCTCCTGGACACTACTATAGAGGGGGGGATTATCCTCCTGGACACTACTATAGAGGGGGGATTATCCTCCTGGACACTACTATAGAGGGGGGATATTATCCTCCTGGACACTACTATAGAGGGGGGGATTATCCTCCTGGACACTACTATAGAGGGGGGGATTATCCTCCTGGACACCACTATAGAGGGGGGGGGGATTATCCTCCTGGACATGTTTTGTGTCGCTCAGTGGCCGGTTGCCCGGACCTAGATGATATTATGGATGGACTACATGGTGTCCGTGGGGACCGGTGGCTGTAATGAATGGAGAGGGGACCTGGGACCGGGACTGATTTCCCCCCAGTGATCAGGACGGATCCGCCTCCATCCAGCAGAGCTGACACCTGGTATATAGCAGAGCCGATGTAGTGTGAGGTCCTAGAACATGACGTGTTGGTGCAGGAGGTGGCCATGTGACATCTCCAATATCTGCTCCCGGCTGGTACCATGGTCAGGCTCGAATACCAGTAAATGGATGACCGGACGGCGTGCGAGTGCTTGCCTCTCTGCTGCACTATTACACGCCTATCTCGGGGGTGTGTATAATATAGTAGTCTCTGGGTCATGGATTTTCCACGGCCTCCTATACAATGTGACTGCAGATCATCGCGCCCGGCTCGTTCATGTTTGGTGATGCGGAGGGATTTTCCATGGCTGGTGATCGTAGTGATGGCGGACGCTGTGACCTCATTGTGACGACTCCAGGACGGGGATCTAGGGAAGTTCCTGACACACAAACAAGCACACAAGTTCCTGTTCTGTGGTGTAGAGAGGGGGGGGGGCGCTCCTAGCGCTCTGCGGTGTAGAGGGGGGGACGCTCCTAGCGCTCTGCGGTGTAGAGGGGGGGACGCTCCTAGCGCTCTGCGGTGTAGAGGGGGGGACGCTCCTAGCGCTCTGCGGTGTAGAGGGGGGACGCTCCTAGCGCTCTGCGGTGTAGAGGGGGGGACGCTCCTAGCGCTCTGCGGTGTAGAGGGGGGGACGCTCCTAGCGCTCTGCGGTGTAGAGGGGGGGACGCTCCTAGCGCTCTGCGGTGTAGAGGGGGGGACGCTCCTAGCGCTCTGCGGTGTAGAGGGGGGGACGCTCCTAGCGCTCTGCGGTGTAGAGGGGGGGACGCTCCTAGCGCTCTGCGGTGTAGAGGGGGGGACGCTCCTAGCGCTCTGCGGTGTAGAGGGGGGGACGCTCCTAGCGCTCTGCGGTGTAGAGGGGGGGACGCTCCTAGCGCTCTGCGGTGTAGAGGGGGGGACGCTCCTAGCGCTCTGCGGTGTAGAGGGGGGGACGCTCCTAGCGCTCTGCGGTGTAGAGGGGGGGACGCTCCTAGCGCTCTGCGGTGTAGAGGGGGGGACGCTCCTAGCGCTCTGCGGTGTAGAGGGGGGGACGCTCCTAGCGCTCTGCGGTGTAGAGGGGGGGACGCTCCTAGCGCTCTGCGGTGTAGAGGGGGGGACGCTCCTAGCGCTCTGCGGTGTAGAGTGGGGGACGCTCCTAGCGCTCTGCGGTGTAGAGGGGGGGACGCTCCTAGCGCTCTGCGGTGTAGAGGGGGGGACGCTCCTAGCGCTCTGCGGTGTAGAGGGGGGGACGCTCCTAGCGCTCTGCGGTGTAGAGGGGGGGACGCTCCTAGCGCTCTGCGGTGTAGGGGGGACGGATGCTCCTGGCGCTCTGCGGTGTAGGGGGGACGCTCCTAGCGCTCTGCGGTGTAGGGGGGACGGACGCTCCTGGCGCTCTGCGGTGTAGGGGGGACGGACGCTCCTGGCGCTCTTCGGTGTAGGGGGGACGGACGCTCCTGGCGCTCTGCGGTGTAGGGGGGACGGACGCTCCTGGCGCTCTGCGGTGTAGGGGGGACGGACGCTCCTGGCGCTCTGCGGTGTAGGGGGGACGGACGCTCCTGGCGCTCTGCGGTGTAGGGGGGACGGACGCTCCTGGCGCTCTGCGGTGTAGGGGGGACGGACGCTCCTGGCGCTCTGCGGTGTAGGGGGGGACGGACGCTCCTGGCGCTCTGCGGTGTAGGGGGGGACGGACGCTCCTGGCGCTCTGCGGTGTCATCTATATATATATATATAATACTGTTGTAGTAAGAGAGAATATGCAGAGTCTCTCACATACTGTGCACCAAACCTTATATCTTCTATATTACATAGTGTAGGACGTGTCCTGTATATTCTGTTCTCTATATATATCTCACATACTGTGCACCAAACCTTATATCTTCTATATTACATAGTGTAGGACGTGTCCTGTATACTGTTCTCTATATATATATATCACATACTGTGCACCAAACCTTATATCTTCTATATTACATAGTGTAGGACGTGTCCTGTATATTCTGTTCTCTATATATATCTCACATACTGTGCACCAAACCTTATATCTTCTATATTACATAGTGTAGGACGTGTCCTGTATATATTGTTCTCTATATATATCTCATATACTGTGCACCAAACCTTATATCTTCTATATTACATAGTGTAGGACGTGTCCTGTATATTGTTCTCTATATATATCTCACATACTATGCACCAAACCTTATATCTTCTATATTACATAGTGTAGGACGTGTCCTGTATATATTGTTCTCTTTATATATCTCACATACTGTGCACCAAACCTTATATCTTCTATATTACATAGTGTAGGACGTGTCCTGTATATACTGTTCTCTATATATATATCACATACTGTGCACCAAACCTTATATCTTCTATATTACATAGTGTAGGACGTGTCCTGTATACTGTTCTCTTTATATATCTCACATACTGTGCACCAAACCTTATATCTTCTATATTACATAGTGTAGGACGTGTCCTGTATATACTGTTCTCTATATATATCTCACATACTGTGCACCAAACCTTATATCTTCTATATTACATAGTGTAGGACGTGTCCTGTATATTGTGTTCTCTTTATATATCTCATATACTGTGCACCAAACCTTATATCTTCTATATTACATAGTGTAGGACGTGTCCTGTATATTGTTCTCTATATATATATCTCACATACTGTGCACCAAACCTTATATCTTCTATATTACATAGTGTAGGACGTGTCCTGTATATATTGTTCTCTTTATATATCTCACATACTGTGCACCAAACCTTATATCTTCTATATTACATAGTGTAGGACGTGTCCTGTATATACTGTTCTCTATATATATATCACATACTGTGCACCAAACCTTATATCTTCTATATTACATAGTGTAGGACGTGTCCTGTATACTGTTCTCTTTATATATCTCACATACTGTGCACCAAACCTTATATCTTCTATATTACATAGTGTAGGACGTGTCCTGTATATACTGTTCTCTATATATATCTCACATACTGTGCACCAAACCTTATATCTTCTATATTACATAGTGTAGGACGTGTCCTGTATATACTGTTCTCTATATATATCTCACATACTGTGCACCAAACCTTATATCTTCTATATTACATAGTGTAGGACGTGTCCTGTATATTGTGTTCTCTTTATATATCTCATATACTGTGCACCAAACCTTATATCTTCTATATTACATAGTGTAGGACGTGTCCTGTATATTGTTCTCTATATATATATCTCACATACTGTGCACCAAACCTTATATCTTCTATATTACATAGTGTAGGACGTGTCCTGTATACTGTTCTCTTTATATATCTCACATACTGTGCACCAAACCTTATATCTTCTATATTACATAGTGTAGGACGTGTCCTGTATATACTGTTCTCTATATATATCTCACATACTGTGCACCAAACCTTATATCTTCTATATTACATAGTGTAGGACGTGTCCTGTATATACTGTTCTCTATATATATCTCACATACTGTGCACCAAACCTTATATCTTCTATATTACATAGTGTAGGACGTGTCCTGTATATACTGTTCTCTATATATATCTCATATACTGTGCACCAAACCTTATATCTTCTATATTACATAGTGTAGGACGTGTCCTGTATATACTGTTCTCTATATATATCTCACATACTGTGCACCAAACCTTATATCTTCTATATTACATAGTGTAGGACGTGTCCTGTATATACTGTTCTCTATATATATCTCACATACTGTGCACCAAACCTTATATCTTCTATATTACATAGTGTAGGACGTGTCCTGTATATTCTGTTCTCTATATATATCTCACATACTGTGCACCAAACCTTATATCTTCTATATTACATAGTGTAGGACGTGTCCTGTATATACTGTTCTCTATATATCTCATATACTGTGCACCAAACCTTATATCTTCTATATTACATAGTGTAGGACGTGTCCTGTATATTCTGTTCTCTATATATATCTCACATACTGTGCACCAAACCTTATATCTTCTATATTACATAGTGTAGGACGTGTCCTGTATATTGTTCTCTATATATATCTCACATACTGTGCACCAAACCTTATATCTTCTATATTACATAGTGTAGGACGTGTCCTGTATATACTGTTCTCTTTATATATCTCACATACTGTGCACCAAACCTTATATCTTCTATATTACATAGTGTAGGACGTGTCCTGTATATACTGTTCTCTTTATATATCTCACATACTGTGCACCAAACCTTATATCTTCTATATTACATAGTGTAGGACGTGTCCTGTATATTCTGTTCTCTATATATATCACATACTGTGCACCAAACCTTATATCTTCTATATTACATAGTGTAGGACGTGTCCTGTATATACTGTTCTCTATATATATCTCACATACTGTGCACCAAACCTTATATCTTCTATATTACATAGTGTAGGACGTGTCCTGTATATATTGTTCTCTTTATATATCTCACATACTGTGCACCAAACCTTATATCTTCTATATTACATAGTGTAGGACGTGTCCTGTATATTGTTCTCTTTATATATCTCACATACTGTGCACCAAACCTTATATCTTCTATATTACATAGTGTAGGACGTGTCCTGTATATTGTTCTCTATATATATCTCACATACTGTGCACCAAACCTTATATCTTCTATATTACATAGTGTAGGACGTGTCCTGTATATTCTGTTCTCTATATATATCTCACATACTGTGCACCAAACCTTATATCTTCTATATTACATAGTGTAGGACGTGTCCTGTATATTGTTCTCTATATATATCTCACATACTGTGCACCAAACCTTATATCTTCTATATTACATAGTGTAGGACGTGTCCTGTATATATTGTTCTCTATATATATATCTCACATACTGTGCACCAAACCTTATATCTTCTATATTACATAGTGTAGGACGTGTCCTGTATATTGTGTTCTCTATATATATCTCACATACTGTGCACCAAACCTTATATCTTCTATATTACATAGTGTAGGACGTGTCCTGTATATACTGTTCTCTATATATATCTCACATACTGTGCACCAAACCTTATATCTTCTATATTACATAGTGTAGGACGTGTCCTGTATATACTGTTCTCTTTATATATCTCACATACTGTGCACCAAACCTTATATCTTCTATATTACATAGTGTAGGACGTGTCCTGTATATACTGTTCTCTATATATATATCTCACATACTGTGCACCAAACCTTATATCTTCTATATTACATAGTGTAGGACGTGTCCTGTATATTCTGTTCTCTTTATATATCTCACATACTGTGCACCAAACCTTATATCTTCTATATTACATAGTGTAGGACGTGTCCTGTATATATTGTTCTCTATATATATCTCACATACTGTGCACCAAACCTTATATCTTCTATATTACATAGTGTAGGACGTGTCCTGTATATTGTTCTCTATATATATCTCACATACTGTGCACCAAACCTTATATCTTCTATATTACATAGTGTAGGACGTGTCCTGTATATTCTGTTCTCTATATATATATCACATACTGTGCACCAAACCTTATATCTTCTATATTACATAGTGTAGGACGTGTCCTGTATATTCTGTTCTCTTTATATATCTCACATACTGTGCACCAAACCTTATATCTTCTATATTACATAGTGTAGGACGTGTCCTGTATATATTGTTCTCTATATATATATCTCACATACTGTGCACCAAACCTTATATCTTCTATATTACATAGTGTAGGACGTGTCCTGTATATTCTGTTCTCTTTATATATCTCACATACTGTGCACCAAACCTTATATCTTCTATATTACATAGTGTAGGACGTGTCCTGTATATATTGTTCTCTATATATATATCTCACATACTGTGCACCAAACCTTATATCTTCTATATTACATAGTGTAGGACGTGTCCTGTATATTGTTCTCTATATATATCTCACATACTGTGCACCAAACCTTATATCTTCTATATTACATAGTGTAGGACGTGTCCTGTATATACTGTTCTCTTTATATATCTCACATACTGTGCACCAAACCTTATATCTTCTATATTACATAGTGTAGGACGTGTCCTGTATATTCTGTTCTCTATATATATCTCATATACTGTGCACCAAACCTTATATCTTCTATATTACATGGTGTAGAACGTGTCCTGTATATACTGTTCTCTTTATATATCTCACATACTGTGCACCAAACCTTATATCTTCTATATTACATAGTGTAGGACGTGTCCTGTATATTGTTCTCTATATATATCTCACATACTGTGCACCAAACCTTATATCTTCTATATTACATAGTGTAGGACGTGTCCTGTATATTCTGTTCTCTATATATATCTCACATACTGTGCACCAAACCTTATATCTTCTATATTACATAGTGTAGGACGTGTCCTGTATATACTGTTCTCTATATATATCTCACATACTGTGCACCAAACCTTATATCTTCTATATTACATAGTGTAGGACGTGTCCTGTATATTGTTCTCTATATATATCTCACATACTGTGCACCAAACCTTATATCTTCTATATTACATAGTGTAGGACGTGTCCTGTATATACTGTTCTCTTTATATATCTCACATACTGTGCACCAAACCTTATATCTTCTATATTACATAGTGTAGGACGTGTCCTGTATATACTGTTCTCTATATATATCTCACATACTGTGCACCAAACCTTATATCTTCTATATTACATAGTGTAGGACGTGTCCTGTATATTGTTCTCTATATATATCTCACATACTGTGCACCAAACCTTATATCTTCTATATTACATAGTGTAGGACGTGTCCTGTATATTCTGTTCTCTATATATATATATCACATACTGTGCACCAAACCTTATATCTTCTATATTACATAGTGTAGGACGTGTCCTGTATATACTGTTCTCTATATATATCTCACATACTGTGCACCAAACCTTATATCTTCTATATTACATAGTGTAGGACGTGTCCTGTATATTCTGTTCTCTATATATATCTCACATACTGTGCACCAAACCTTATATCTTCTATATTACATAGTGTAGGACGTGTCCTGTATATACTGTTCTCTATATATATCTCACATACTGTGCACCAAACCTTATATCTTCTATATTACATAGTGTAGGACGTGTCCTGTATATACTGTTCTCTTTATATATCTCACATACTGTGCACCAAACCTTATATCTTCTATATTACATAGTGTAGGACGTGTCCTGTATATACTGTTCTCTATATATATCTCACATACTGTGCACCAAACCTTATATCTTCTATATTACATAGTGTAGGACGTGTCCTGTATATATTGTTCTCTATATATCTCATATACTGTGCACCAAACCTTATATCTTCTATATTACATAGTGTAGGACGTGTCCTGTATATTGTTCTCTATATATATCTCACATACTGTGCACCAAACCTTATATCTTCTATATTACATAGTGTAGGACGTGTCCTGTATATATTGTTCTCTTTATATATATCACATACTGTGCACCAAACCTTATATCTTCTATATTACATAGTGTAGGACGTGTCCTGTATATACTGTTCTCTATATATATCTCACATACTGTGCACCAAACCTTATATCTTCTATATTACATAGTGTAGGACGTGTCCTGTATATTCTGTTCTCTTTATATATCTCATATACTGTGCACCAAACCTTATATCTTCTATATTACATAGTGTAGGACGTGTCCTGTATATTCTGTTCTCTATATATATCTCACATACTGTGCACCAAACCTTATATCTTCTATATTACATAGTGTAGGACGTGTCCTGTATATATTGTTCTCTATATATATCTCACATACTGTGCACCAAACCTTATATCTTCTATATTACATAGTGTAGGACGTGTCCTGTATATTCTGTTCTCTATATATCTCACATACTGTGCACCAAACCTTATATCTTCTATATTACATAGTGTAGGACGTGTCCTGTATATATTGTTCTCTATATATATCTCACATACTGTGCACCAAACCTTATATCTTCTATATTACATAGTGTAGGACGTGTCCTGTATATTGTGTTCTCTTTATATATCTCACATACTGTGCACCAAACCTTATATCTTCTATATTACATAGTGTAGGACGTGTCCTGTATATTGTTCTCTATATATATCTCACATACTGTGCACCAAACCTTATATCTTCTATATTACATAGTGTAGGACGTGTCCTGTATATATTGTTCTCTTTATATATCTCATATACTGTGCACCAAACCTTATATCTTCTATATTACATAGTGTAGGACGTGTCCTGTATATTGTGTTCTCTTTATATATCTCACATACTGTGCACCAAACCTTATATCTTCTATATTACATAGTGTAGGACGTGTCCTGTATATATTGTTCTCTTTATATATCTCATATACTGTGCACCAAACCTTATATCTTCTATATTACATAGTGTAGGACGTGTCCTGTATATTGTTCTCTATATATATCTCACATACTGTGCACCAAACCTTATATCTTCTATATTACATAGTGTAGGACGTGTCCTGTATATACTGTTCTCTTTATATATCTCATATACTGTGCACCAAACCTTATATCTTCTATATTACATAGTGTAGGACGTGTCCTGTATATACTGTTCTCTATATATATATCTCACATACTGTGCACCAAACCTTATATCTTCTATATTACATAGTGTAGGACGTGTCCTGTATATTGTGTTCTCTATATATATCTCACATACTGTGCACCAAACCTTATATCTTCTATATTACATAGTGTAGGACGTGTCCTGTATACTGTTCTCTATATATATCTCACATACTGTGCACCAAACCTTATATCTTCTATATTACATAGTGTAGGACGTGTCCTGTATATTGTGTTCTCTATATATATCTCACATACTGTGCACCAAACCTTATATCTTCTATATTACATAGTGTAGGACGTGTCCTGTATATTGTGTTCTCTATATATATCTCACATACTGTGCACCAAACCTTATATCTTCTATATTACATAGTGTAGGACGTGTCCTGTATATACTGTTCTCTATATATATCTCACATACTGTGCACCAAACCTTATATCTTCTATATTACATAGTGTAGGACGTGTCCTGTATATTCTGTTCTCTATATATATCTCACATACTGTGCACCAAACCTTATATCTTCTATATTACATAGTGTAGGACGTGTCCTGTATATTCTGTTCTCTTTATATATCTCACATACTGTGCACCAAACCTTATATCTTCTATATTACATAGTGTAGGACGTGTCCTGTATATACTGTTCTCTTATATATCTCACATACTGTGCACCAAACCTTATATCTTCTATATTACATAGTGTAGGACGTGTCCTGTATATCTGTTCTCTTTATATATCTCACATACTGTGCACCAAACCTTATATCTTCTATATTACATAGTGTAGGACGTGTCCTGTATATTCTGTTCTCTTTATATATCTCACATACTGTGCACCAAACCTTATATCTTCTATATTACATAGTGTAGGACGTGTCCTGTATATTCTGTTCTCTTTATATATCTCACATACTGTGCACCAAACCTTATATCTTCTATATTACATAGTGTAGGACGTGTCCTGTATATTCTGTTCTCTTTATATATCTCACATACTGTGCACCAAACCTTATATCTTCTATATTACATAGTGTAGGACGTGTCCTGTATATATTGTTCTCTTTATATATCTCACATACTGTGCAA
>NW_026607641.1:0-131019 GCF_029499605.1 Hyla sarda
ATTTCCTTACAAGCAGAGAGCTTCAAAGTTAGAAAAATGCAAGATTTTCTATTTTTTCATTGAATTTTGGAATTTTTCACCAAGAAATGATGCAAGTATCGACAAAAATTTACCACTAACATAAAGTAGAATATGTCACGAAAAAACAATGTCGGAATCAGAATGAAAAGTAAAAACATCCCAGAGTTATTAATACTTAAAGTGACAGTGATCAGAATTGCAAAAAATGCTCCCGTCCTTAGGGTTATAATGGGCTCCGTCCCCAAGGAGTTAAGAGGGAAAAACATGACATATATTTAACCCCAACCTAAATGTACCTTATGTTTATTTTCTACCTAAGGTACATAAAGACCGAAAAAAAATACATCAGAGGAACTTCATTTTGGAGGCAATTAACCCCTTCCCGACCTATGACATACCTGTACGTCATGGGTGGCAAGGTGTTCCCGACCCATGACATACAGGTACGTCATGAACATTACTGCCGCTACTCACGGCATCCCGCAGCGCCCGGTAAGATGGTGGCTATCACTGATAGCCAGCCATCTTACCATGCGACCACGGGGGGTTTCATCCCCCACCCCCCCCAGCGATCGCTGCTATCAGCTGGTCAAATCTGACTAGCTGATAGCAGCGTTTCGCTATCAGAATACTTAGCAGCGCGGTGTGTGAGTCCCGATCACGGGGATCGGGACACACACCGCTCTGCTAAGTGTCCCTGACCCGTCCCCCGGCGTCACTTACCCGTCCGAGCAGTGTCCCGAGCGGTCCCGGCGCGAGCGGCGTCCTCCATGCGGTCCCGGCGGCGCTGCGTCCCGGAGGTGAGTTTCCGGCAGCAGTGCGGCATCTTCATTGGCAGCAGTGAGATCGCCATAAAGCGATCTCACTGCTGCCTCTGGGAGTTTCAAAACTGCAACTCCCAGCATGCCCAGACAGCCTTTGGCTTTCTGGGCATGCTGGGAGTTGTAGTTTTGCAACATCTGGAGGTCCTCAGTTTGGAGACCACTGTATAATGGTCTCCAATCTGTGCTCTTCCAGATGTTGCAAAATTACAAATCTCAGCATGCTCAGTCTGTCCAGGCATGCTGGGAGTTGTAGTTCTCTAACATCTGGAAGAGCACAGATTGGAGACCATTATACAGTGGTCTCCAAACTGTGGACCTCCAGATGTTGCAAAACTACAACTCCCAGCATGCCCAGACTGCCCAAGCATGCTGGAAGTTGTAGTTCGGCAACATCTGATCCTTCAGATATTGCCGAACTACAACTTCCAGCATGCCTGGGCAGTCTGGGCATGCTGGGAGTTGTAGTTTTGCAACAACTGGAGGCACACTAGTTGGGAAACATTGTCCATTTCCTACCTCAGTGCCTCCAGCTGTTGCAATTGTTGCAAAACTATAACTCCCAGCATGCACTGACAGACCATGCATGCTGGGAATTGTAGTTTTGCAACAGCTGGAGGCACACTGGTTTGGAAACACTAAGTTTGGTTGCAAAACACTTGAAAGTTTATTACTTAACTTAGTGTTTCCAAACCAGTGTTCCTCCAGCTGTTGCAAAACTACAACTCCCAGCATGCACGGACAGCCAAAGGGCATGCTCAGAGTTTGCAACAGCTGGATGTTTGCCCCCTCCCCCCAATGTGAATGTACAGGGTACACTCACATGGGCGGAGGTTTACAGTGAGTGCTGCAAGTTTGAGATGGAGCAAATTTTGCGCTGCAGCTCAAACTTCCAGCGGCAAACTTGCTGTGAACCTCTGCCCATGTGACTGTACCCTAAAAACACTACACTACACTGACACTAACCTAAAATAAAAAGTAAAAAACACTACATATACACATACCCCTACACAGCCCCCCCTCCCCCAAAAAAATGAAAAACGTCTGGTACGCTACTGTTTCCAAAACAGAGCCTCCAGCTGTTGCAAAATAATAACTCCCAGTATTGCCGGACAGCCATTGACTGTCCAGGCATGCTGGGAGTTTTGCAACAGCTGGAGGCACCCTGTTTGGGAATCATTGGCATAGAATACCCCTATGTCCACCCCTATGCAAATCCCTAATTCAGGCCTCAAATGCGCATGGCGCTCTCTCACTTTGGAGCCCTGTCGTATTTCAGGGCAACAGTTTTGGGACACATATGGGGTATCGCCGTACTCGGGAGAAATTGACTTACAAATTTTGGGGGGCTTTTTCTTCTTTAACCCCTTATGAAAAGGTGAAGTTGGGGTCTACACCAGCATGTTAGTGTAAAAAAATAAAATTTTTACACTGACATGCTGGTGTTGCCCTATACTTTTCATTTTCACAAGAGGTAAAAGGGAAAAAAGACCCTCTAAATTTGTAATGCAATTTCTCCCAAGTACGGAGATACCCCATATGTGGGCGCAAAGTGCTCTGGGGGCGCACAACAAGGCCCAGAAGGGAGAGTGCACCATGTACATTTGAGGCGATTTGCACAGGGGTGGCTGATTGTTACAGCAGTTCTGACAAACGCAAAACAATAAATATCCATATGTGACCCCATTTTGGAAACTACACCCTTCACGGAATGTAATAAGAGGTACAGTGAGCATTTACACCCCACTGGTGTATGACAGATTTTTGGAACAGTGGTCTGTGAAAATGAAAAATAAAATTTTTGATTTGCACAGTCCACTGTTTCAAATATCTGTCAAACGCCAGTGGGGTGTAAATGCTCACTGCACCCCTTATTAAATTCCATGAGGGGTATTGTTTCCAAAATGGGGTCACATGTGGGGGGGTCCCCTGTTCTGGCACCATAGGGGCTTCCTAAATGGGACATTCCCCCCAAAAACCATTTCAGAAAAACTCACTCTCCAAAATCCCATTGTCGCTCCTTCCCTTCTGAGCCCTCTACTGCGCCCGCCGAACACTTTACATATGCATATGAGGTATTTCCTTACTCGAGAGAAATTGGGTTACAAATTTTAGGGTGATTTCTCTCCTTTTACCCCTTGTAAAAATTCAAAAATTGGGTCTACAAGAAAATGTGTAAAAAATGAAGATTTAGAATTTTCTCCTTCACTTTGCTGCTATTCCTGTGAAACACCTAAAGGGTTAAAACACTTACTGAATGTCATTTTGAATACTTTGGGGGGGGGAGGGGGGGTGCAGTTTTTATAATGGGGTCATTTATGGGGTATTTCTAATATGAAGACCCTTAAAATCCACTTCCAACCTGAACTGGGCCCTGAAAAATTACGATTTTGAAAATCTTGAGAAAAATTGGAAAATTGCTGCGGAACTTTGAAGCCCTCTGATGTTTTCCAAAAGTAAAAACTTGTCAATTTTTTTATGCAGACACAAAGTAGACATATTGTATATGTGAATCAATATGTAATTTATTTAGAATATCCATTTTCCTTTCAAGCAGAGACTTTCAAAGTTAGAAAAATGCTAAATTTTCAAAATTTTCATGAAATTTTTAGATTTTTTACCAAGAAAGGATACAAATATCAGTGAAATTTTACCAATAACATAAAGTAGAATATGTCACGAAAAAACAATTTCGGAATCAGAATGATAAGTAAAAGCATTCCAGAGTTATTAATGTTTAAAGTGACAGTGGTCAGATTTTCAAAAAATGCCCAGGTCCTGAAGGTGAAAATGGGCTGGATCATGAAGGGTTTAAAGGAGTAGTCCAGTGCTGAAAAACATCCCCTATCCCAAGGGTAGGGGATAAGTTTCAGATTGCGAGGGGTCCGACCGCTGGGGGGCCCCCGCGATCTCCTGTACGGGGCCCTGGCTAGCTGGCCAGATAGCGCGTGTTGACCACCAGACGAAGCGGCAGCCGACACGCCCCTTCAAAAAAAGCGCTATGGCAGAGCCAGAGATTGCCAAAGGCAGAGCTGCATCAGTCCCCCCAAAAATTTGAGTTCCTGGATTTAAATATCTATATTCAGGATGGCTGTTTGCATACTGCCACCAATTTTAAGGAACTACCTCGACTTTAACAGTTGCCATCGGAAACAATGGAAGAAGAACATTCCATTCGGTCAAATGAAAAGAATCCGGAGGAATTGTTCTTCCACACAAAAATGCCAGCAACAACTAGATAACCTGGAGAATCGTTTTAAACAAAAAGTGTATCCCAAACCCCTTATACAAGGAGCACGCCAGAGAGTGGACGAATTAGAACAAAGTGCTTGATTGAAAAATAATAAACAGGGTAATGCAGAGGGAGGTTATAATGCTGAATTTGATTCTGGTTTTCTAACTACCGTATATACTCGAGTATAAGCCGACCAGAATATAAGCCGAGGCCCCTAATTTTACCCCCCTCCCCCCCCCAAAAAAAAAAAAATGTAAATAAAAAAAAAAAAAAAAAGTTATTGACTCGACTATAAGCCTAGGGTGGGAAATACCTCATCCCCCCATGTAATCATCCAGACCCCCGTCATCATCCCCCCCCCCCCCCTTCATCATCACCGCCTGTCAATCCCTTCATCAGTGGTTTTCAACCTGCGGACCTCTAGATGTTGCAAAACTACAACCCCCAGCATGCCCGGACAGCCATCGGCTGTCTGGGCATGCTGGGAGTTGTAGTTTTGAAACCTCTGGAGGTCCGCAGGTTGAAGACCACTGCGGCCTTCATCATCATCCCCCCCTTAATCATCATCCCCCTCCCTTTCATCATCACCGCCTGTCAATCCCTTCATCAGTGGTCTTCAACCTGCGGACCTCCAGATGTTGCAGAACCACAACTCCCAGCATGCCCAGACAGCTATCGGCTGTCCGGGCATGCTGGGAGTTGTAGTTTTGAAACCTCTGGAGGTCCGCAGGTTGAAGACCACTGCGGCCTTCATCATCATCCCCCCCTTAATCATCATCCCCCTCCCTTTCATCATCACCGCCTGTCAATCCCTTCATCAGTGGTCTTCAACCTGCGGACCTCCAGATGTTTTTTTTTTTCAAAATACTTTATTAACAGACAGAGTTTGACAAAGTAGACAATAGCCATTATATACTGTACAAGTACATCACTGGTGATAAATATAACGACAGGTGTATCATTTAGGCCGTCTACGTCCACCAGAAACATGTAGTAATCAAGACTCCATCAATTTTCTTTGTTTAAAAAGTTTGAAAAGAGTATACATATACAAACCTAGAAACATCAAACTGTGGTAATCTCACTCCCATAGAACACATTACACTCACGGAAGGAACATCGAGACTTACAATTCTATTGTTCTCTACTACCCATTTATGTAATGTCACCTTGACCTCATGAAGGAACTTCCAGGTTTCCCAAAGTTCCCTTTAACCGCTCCCTACAGTACCAAGTAGAAGACCTAAAATGTGTTACTATTCTATGACGTTCCAAGTCATCAGGTAAGTAATGCAAGTATTTTTTCCATTTATTGAAAAAGGACTTGGCGTGAAGTTCCGAGTTCCTAATGGCCAGTGTTAGTTCCCTAGTTAAGACCGAATGAAATTCCTCTCGAATTTCTGTTATGGTCGGGACCGTGGGCACTAGCCAATGTCTTAGAATACACTGTTTGGTGACCAATATTAAGATATGTATTCCCTTGGACATTCTGCCTCTATCAGGTGGTTCAGTGTCTGTGAGTGGTAGATAATGAAAGAGGTAAGGTTCAGGCGAAGTAGGAAGGGTCCTGTTCCATATTTTGTGTATTAATTCCCTAACTTCCATCCATATTTGCATTACTCTGGGACACTCCCACATACAATGTTGAAGATCTGCCCCTGGAAGACCACAGACAGGGCAGCAGGTGAGATAAGGAGGAGGGGGTGGGGATCCCCTCCATCTAAAAGCATACGTTGCCTTGTGCATTATCCTCCAGTGGATCTCTTTAAGTTGTGCACTAGGGGTTGAGTGGTATACTGCTACCAGTCCTTCTCGCATCAAATTGTGTAATTCCGGGGTATCTACAAATTTCGCCCACTTAGTTAGTGATTTAGCAGCCGCTCCCCTTAACGCTACATCCCTGATGTTTGTGTAGATGAACGAAAGGGAGCGGCTGCTTGTCCCCCTACCCATAAGACTATCAAAGGCACTCCTTCTCTCCACTGATGCGTATCCCCTTACCAGGCCATGGAAGAACGAACGGAGCTGGTTATACAGCCACCGGTGTATCCCAGACATTTCATATTTGTGGCTAAACTCCTCCCAGCTTAATAATAGACCATCTGTGGAAGACAAGAGATCTCCAAATGTGTTGATGCCCCTGTCTCTCCATATCTTACTAAGCGGGTTTGAGGTACAGTGTTTAAGCGCCGGTGTCTGCCACAACCTATAGGACTTTGACAGACTCCAGGGCAAACCGTATATTTTACGAACTGCTTTCCATGTGGCCCTTGTGTCAGTAAACAAAACCTTACGCCTAATGTCGGTGGGAACATCTTTAAATGGTAAGTGAAGCAAAGTCGCCAAGGAGTCTAAAGTGGAAAGGTCAGTTTCCAAGTCTGTGTTTGAAAAATAACATGTATTAAAGGACCAATCCTGGACATGGCGAAAGAGTGCAGCTAAATTATAGAATCTTACATTTGGGGCCTGTAAACCTCCCATCTCCCGTCCCAAACATAAAGTATCATATGACACCCTCGGACGTTTCCCCGCCCAAATGAACTTTGAAAAACTAGCATGGATTTTCCTAATATCATCATGTCGTAAAAGAAGAGGAATGGTTTGAAGTGGGTAGAGCAGTCTGGGGAAGCTCATCATTTTTATCAGCTGTATCCTACCCATCAGGGACAGGGGGAGGGATTTCCACTTATCCAGTTCCCTTTCAATTTTAGAAATAATAGGGGGGTAGTTTAGAGTATAAAGGGACATTGGGGTTCTACCTATTTTTATCCCTAAATATGTAATATATTGTTTCGCAATTTGTATTGGCAAAGATGGGAAATGATTCACGCCCTCCGGGCCCAAGTATAATAGTTGACATTTAGAAATGTTAACCCTGTAACCTGAAAAGGTTCCATACAATGCCAGTACCCTAAACACCTCTTCTAAATGTGCGGTTGGATCGTTCAGATACAGCAGGGTATCATCCGAGTCACCCACAGTGATACCCCTATATACTGGAGTTTGTAAAAAATGTTGTGCAAGTGGCTCTAAAGCCAGATTAAAAAGTAAGGGTGACAATGGGCACCCCTGTCTCGTCCCCTTTTCTAGTGTAAATGGCTCCGACAAGAATCCCGGTAAGTGTATTCTAGAAGTGGGAGTAGCATATAAAGCCTGTAAAAATATTCTAAAATGACCCAAAATTCCCGCCTTGTCTAACACCATATCCAGCCAGGTCCAGTGCACATTGTCAAAAGCTTTTTCAGCATCTAGGGCCAATAATGCCGGAACCTGGCTGGAGTATGGGTGAGATGTTACCTTCCCCTGTACCGCCAGGACAGTCCTCAGGTTGAACACAGCCGCTCTCCCCTTCATAAAACCCACTTGTTGCGGCCCTATTAACTTTGGTAGAATGGAGGCCAATCTGTCCGCTAGCAACTTAGACAGAATCTTGACATCTACATTTATTAATGAAATAGGGCGATATGATTCCGGCAATGAAGGGTCCTTACCCTGTTTATGTAAAACTTTTACATGGGCCATGTTTCCCGTCGGTAATAAAGTACCAGTTGAGAAAATATGATTATATACCGCTAGAAGTGAGGGGCATATTTTATCATTCAACAGTTTAAAGAATTCCCCGGAATAGCCATCCGGTCCTGGGGCTTTGTTGGCCTTTAGATTTCTAATCCCTTTAGATATCTCCTCTACCGTTAAGGGGGCATTTAACTGAAGCCGGTCTTCCTCAGACAGATTTGGCAATTTAAGTGTATCTAAAAACTGCCTCCCTGCCGTTATATCTATGTCCTGTTTGGAATAAAGACGTTCATAAAACTTTTTAAATATCCCCACTACCTCCCTCGGATGATTTTGCAGCTTCCCTGTGTCGTCAATCATTGGTCTAATGGGTTCCGGTAGCTTTTGTCCCCTTGCCATGTTTGCTAACAGCCTACCCGCTTTGTTCCCATATTTATAGAAATCAGCTCTGAAAACATCCCCTCTATATTTGTCTACATTTGCTTGCGCCGTTTCAAAATTTTCTTTTGCCATAGTCCAGGATTGTTTAGTAGCTTCGCCAGGGGAAGTCTGAAAAGCAGTGTAAGCCCTCCTGAGGTTGTCAGTCATGTCATTGTACTTGTCCCTAGCTATCTTCTTGTAGTGTGCCACATGCGCTATAATTCTACCCCTAAGTACCGCTTTCCCAGCCTCCCAGAACAGGAACGGGTCTCCAGTGTGCATCTCATTTTCCGCCGCGTATTCTACCCACCAATGACTTAAGGCCTGTGTAAATTGTTCGTCTTTAAGAAGATAAGAAGGGAATCGCCACGTTCTGTCCGCACCCCGCGGAAAAGTTGGCGCTATATCCACTCCCACCGGTGCATGATCCGATATCACCAAGTCATAAATGTTGACATCGGTGATATTCGATAGAAGCCCATTGGTGACAAATATATAGTCCAAACGTGACCACGAACGGTGGGAGTGGGAATAGTGGGTAAATTCCCGCTCTGCAGGCCTAAAATGTCTCCACGAATCATGGAGGTTTGTTGCCTGTGTAAATGACTGTAAATAGAGCTCCCTTTGGAACTGTGAATCTTGACCCTCTCTCTTTCTATCTTCTGATGTATACATGACAGAATTAAAATCTCCACCTACAATAATCGTTTGTGATGTATCTCCCTGTACAAGGGTAGTGAGGCGAGTAAAAAAGTTTGCTTTGCCCGTCTGCGGGCCATACACATTATATATGCTGATCAAACGATCCCCTTCCTCCACTAGAACGTTTTGTAACCTACCCTCATCATCCTCCCAATGAGACCTCACCGACAGTGCCATCCTCTTATGAATCAGGATCACCACACCTCCCTTGCCAGCTACTGCCGGCGAGCCCCATACAACTCCCACCCACATTTTCTTAAGTCTGGCAAAGTCCTCCTGACGCAGGTGCGACTCCTGGAGCAGCGCTACATCCGCTTTCAATTTTTGCAGGTGCCGGAGCACCATGGAACGCTTTCCAGGAGACCGCAACCCTTTAACATTCCATGTAATCACTTTCATAATACAGTATATAAGCTACGGTTGTTAAATTTCATGACATAAAACATTTCTTTGTGGTAGTAGAGAAGCATAATGTCACGATATCTCAGGTATTTCCCAAGATAAGTACCAAATTGTGTCCCATGCGAGTGAACCCACCCCAGAACAATCCCAAAAACAGAAATATAACATATACAACCCATAGTGTAAACTACATCTAACGGAGGCTGTAAAAGCCCCCCTGAGCTCACAACTTCTAGTACTTCACTTTTTTCGCGGATAGGTTGCAGGTGCTCATCTCCCTGCCAGAAACTCCTATCAGAATCCAGGAGCAATAAAAGCAAGAGGAAGAAAAGAAGACAAAAACCCAGCCCGAAACAAAAGCGAAGATAATCAAAAGAACAGAAAACAGGGCCAGCTCCCACCAGGGGGGGGGGGGAGGGAGGAGGGGGGGGGGGGGGGGGGGAGGGAGGGGGGGGGGGAGGTGGGAAGGGAGGGCGAGGAAGGGATGGGGGGGGGGAAGGGGAGAGGATAGTCTTGAGCGTGGAGAAGACAGGAGTATACAATAACATAGAAGAAGAGGAACAGCGCTGACTTGTAGTGAACATAAAACAATTTGTTACCCCTCCAATAGCCTGTGCGCAGTCCATGACTCATCAGTACATAGAAAGAAAGTCCCCATAGCATAGTCACTGAAACTTTTCCATATTTATACAAAAAATATGCGGCATAAAGAAAAACATGAATGGGGAAAAGAAAGAAAAATAAAAATGAACATGGTCATCCTCCCGTCCAAAAACAGAAGAACCAATCTCAGGCACGTTGGTGCGTTGCCGCTAGAAACTACCTTCCTGTAGAGATCCAAGGATTTATTAGGCCTCTAAGTTCACAGAAAGTTGCCTGACTTCCCTTTGTAGAGAGAGGGAAGATGTGGTAAAACAATTTCCGTCCATCTAGATGTGATCACTCCATTGCCTCCGAAGGCACCGGTGGGCTCCTGTGGCGTCTGCGTTTGTAGGTGTCATGCGGTTCAGGTGATGTCGTAGTCACCCTGAGGTTAAGGGCTGCTTGTGCCTCCTCCGGAGTGCGGTAGGTCTCCGTCGATCCATCTTGCTTGAAGATGCGTAGGGTAGCTGGATATTGAAGGGCAAATCTGCGCTGCTGTGCCACCAGTTGTGAGCAGATAGGTGAGAACGCCTTGCGCTTCTTCGCCACCTCGGCCGAGAAATCATTAAAAAGTAGAACACGGTGGCCTCTTATTAGTAAAGGCGATGACATCTTTTTATATGTTGTCAGGATCAATGCCTTTTCTGCGTAATTCAGATATTTTGTGATGATTTGTCGCGGACGCGTATCGCCCGAGGAGGAGGCAGACGGTGATGAGGATTTCAGCGCCCCCAGCCTATGGGCCCTTTCCACTATGAATCGTGCATTAAGCCCCAGCGCTTTTGGCAAGTCCTCAGCACATATGGTAGGAAGTAAATGCGCCGGGATAGATTCCGGTAGTCCCACCAGCCGCAAATTGCTCCTTCTGGAGCGGTTCTCTAAATCATCAGCCTTTTCCTGTAGAGCCTTTGTAAGCCTCAGGGACTGTTGTAACTTCTGGTTAGTCGCCATTACCTCCTCCTCCATTGCGCCCACTCTTTCTTCTAGATCAGCTATCTTAGCCGTGTGTAGTGTGACTTCACCTTGGACATTTTTGAGTGATGCCGCGATAGTGTCATTCAGCTGTTCTTTAATACCAGGCAGCAGTATTTTAGTCACCTCAGCAGCTAGTTGGGTCACCAGTGCTTGAAATGTGATAGGTAGACCGGGAATCACAAAATCTCCCTGACCCTGGGTTAACGGAGATAGTTGTCCCTCTGTGGAAGGTATGGGAGGAGGTGTGCCGTCCTCTTCAGTGGCGCGAAGCGTCGCCATCTTCCCCACGCTTACCTCACCCCTAGGTGGTGCAGGTGTCGTTGCACGCTGGCTCTGTCCGTCACCGCCGCGGCTAAGGAAACGGTCCATCCGATCCCTCGGACCTTCAGTGAACCGTAGGTGAGTAGGCAATGCCTAGATAATGACTGATATAGTCGGCGGGAGCGGGTATATGTTGCGTTCGGGCCGGAGCTCCGTCTCCCCGCTGCCTACATCCGCGCGCCGGAACCGGAAGTTCGACCTCCAGATGTTGCAGAACCACAACTCCCAGCATGCCAAGACAGCTATCGGCTGTCCGGGCATGCTGGGAGTTGTAGTTTTGAAACCTCTGGAGGTCCGCAGGTTGAAGACCACTGCGGCCTTCATCATCATCCCCCCCTTAATCATCATCCCCCTCCCTTTCATCATCACCGCCTGTCAATCCCTTCATCAGTGGTCTTCAATGCTGGGAGTTGTAGTTTTGAAACCTCTGGAGGTCGGCAGGTTGAAGACCACTGTGGCCTTTTTGTTTTGTACTCACCTTCCCTTGGCAGGAAGTTAGGGTGAGCTGGTCCTAGTGATGTTGCCTTGACGACGACGCACAGGGACGTTGCGCATGAAGAGGGCCCTCCGGTGAAAATGGACAGCCCGGAACGAGTATCCCTCCCCACCGGATGGTCCCTGCAGCATAGATGGCCCGGACCAGCTCACCCTAACTTTCCGCTGTGGGGGGGGGTGAGTACAAAACAAAAGAGGGGGGGGGGGGGCCTGGATGATGACGAAGGCCGAAGTGGTCTTCAACCTGCGGACCTCCAGAGGTTTCAAAACTACAACACCCAGCATGCCCAGACAGCCGATGGCTGTCTGGGCATGATGGGAGTTGTAGTTTTACAACATCTGGAGGTCCGCAGGTTGAAGACCACTGAAAAGGGATTGACAGGCGGAGAGATCACTCGAGTATAAGCCGAGGGGGGCGTTTTCAGCACGAAAAATGGTGCTGAAAAACTCGGCTTATACTCGAATAAATACGGTAGGTATTACACGTCACACACCAATATTTTTTTTTTAATTTTTTTTATTTTTTTGTACAGGTAATATTACCAGCTCATATTATTTTTTTTATGGTTTTTCCGTGTCCTGTGCAGTATCTCTCCCAGAAGTCCACTTGATGGCCCACGTGGTGGTCTACACCCCGAAGTCATCAATTCTCACTCTAAGAGAGAGTTTGCAGCTGTTCCTGGAGACGGTTAACATTAACCTCTGCATGGTGGAATAATAGGTCACGATGTTTATCAGGATCAGTAGAAGCATCACCCACTCGATGATTATGGTGGTGATTTCACGGATCTCGTCCCAGTCTTCATCATCATAGAATAATTCCTGTAATGTTTTATATCCAAAGTAGAAAATTGCGCAGGTAAAAGCCAGGCCACAGCAGGTGCATCTACTATGGCGGATGACTTTCTTTGCTCCTGGTAATTTATACATCTGGATGGACTGCCCAAGGTAGTATAAGGCTTCACATGTAATGGAAATTACCATGCTGACAAAGTGTATCCTGGGATATTCTTCGGGGGACAATACATGCATGAAAGCTGTACCAAAACAGGAGGCCCACACAATGGCGAGCAGGATCCTCTGGATCAGGACCTGATGACCCCTGAACTCTTCAGTATGCATAACCATATACTTATAAATAAGAAAGGTTAGTACCAAAGTGCCAATGGATGTCCCTATGAAACCAATTCTCAATAATATGTTTTCGGGAAAGAAATTTCCCACGTCACTGTGAAGGAAAAGAAACCAATGTTATTGTGGATATTTCCTCACTCCCAACCCATGAAATGAGAATCTTGTGCTTGTTTATCTTACCTGATGTGCATCAGTGGCGAGGCAGCATGGCCGAGGACGACCGTCACGATGTAGCTGGTGGCAAGCCAGGCCGCACACCAAAACGCCAACAGAAGGGGGACGAACCCCAAACCTTTTAGCTCCATCTCAGTCAAGAAGAAGAAAAAGTTGCTAATCGCACTGTACCAATCTACAGAATGAAGGCTCGGGCGGCTGTCAGTGGAATGTCAGGACTCCAGCTGTCTATGACATCACATGTCTGATGTCACGATGACTGCTTGTTTCTTAGAGCTGCCATGATTTAGTATCTGCTATGGACAGAACCTGATGTTTCTACTATGGACCTTACAGACCCCAGAACCCAAGTAATTAGTGCAGGGGCTCCATTTTGATCATCTCATATTTCACATTATTTGAGTTCCAGGGCTCGGATACATTTGCACCCTCTATAGCAGTGGTCTCTAAGCTGTGAACCCCCAACCACTGCAAAACCACAACTCCCAGCATGCCCGGACAGCAACTTTGCATAAGGAAATAGTCTAATTAAACTGTTCTTATATATAGACTCCCCGACATCTCCAAGGATAAGCATCTAAGGGTGTCGTTCGATCTTAATGTTATACCTTTTTTCAATAAGATCGATGGATTCCTAAATGTATGAATATAGGAATAATTCCATATAAGATACAAAAAGTTAGCATCCTCCATTTCTGGAAAAGTTTCTGAGTTGCCCAAAGCAACCAATCAGATTGCTTCCTTCATTTTTCAGAGGTCTTTTCAAAAATGAAAGAAGCGATCTGATTGGTTGCTATGGGCAACTCAGAAACTTTTCCTCTGGACAGGTTTTGGGTTTTGATAAATCTTCCTCTATGGGGGAGATTCAGCAAAACCAGTGCAGAGGAAGAGTTGTGCTGTTGCCCATAGCAACCAATCAGATTGCTTCTTTCATTTTTGAAAAGGCCTCTGAAAAATGAAGGAAGCAATCTGATTGGTTGCTATGGGCAACTCAGAAACTTTTCCAGGAAAGTAAAGTTTAACCACAACCAGGGGCGGATCCAGAGTCTAGTCTCGGGAGGGGCACTATTAGAGAATTTTGTATTGGCGGACAGAAAATAAGGTGTTTCTTAACCCCTTAAGGACGCAACCCTTTTTCACCTTAAGGACTGGGCCCTTTTTCGCAATTCTGACCACCGTCACTTTACGAATTAATAACGCGAAAAAACTTTTACCGAATATTCTGATTCTGAGATTGTTTTTTCGTGACATATTCTATTTTATTTCGGTGGTAAATTTTCGGCGTTACTTGCATCCTTTTTTGGTGAAAAATCTCCAAATTTAATAAAAATTTTGAAAATTTTGCATTTTTCTAACTTTGAAGCTCTCTACTTGTAAGGAAAATTGATATTCACAATAAATTTTATTTTTCTTCACAAGTACAATATGTTCACTTTATGTTGGCATCATAAAATGGACATATTTTAGCTTTTTTTTTTTAATTAGAGGGCTTCAAAGTAGAGAAGCAATTTTCAAAAATGTCATGAAAATTGCTAAATCTGAAGGGACAGATGTTACAGAACTACAACTATTTAAATAAAAAAATTTAAAAAAACGTATAGGGTTCCCCGTATTTTCATTCTCAGCACAATACCAACCAAACAGCAACAGCCTGACGTTACCAGGGTGGGCGGGGACCATTGTTACTGGCCCTCCCCAGCCTAAATAACGCCAACCTGTTACCGCCTAGGCCCAGGAGCACAATTTTTGACGCTCCGGGCCTGTTGGTACCGGCTCTTCCCGGCACCCCTGTGGCGGTGGGTACCGGGGTAATAATTGGGGGTTAGCGCTAGCTGTTTTTGGGGCTAGCGCTAAGCCCTGGCTTAGTAATGGATTCAGTCAATAAGACCAGCTTCCACTACGAACCCTGAAAATTCATTAAAAAAAACACAACACATTGGAAAAATTATTTTATTTAAAAAAACACTCCCCCACAGCCCTCGTTAACCATTTTATTAAAAAAAAAAAAAAAAAAAATCCACCGTAATCCATCGAATCCGCAGTAATCCTCTGCATACACGGATCTGAAACGAGAAGAAAAAAAAACACAAAAAAATGGTTATGACATTTTTGCCGCTGTCCGCTGGCGAGAGCACCCATGATGCAATGTCTACCCAAACCAATTGGTGCAAAACTACAACTCCTAGCATGCCCAGACAGCCTTTGGCTGTCTGGGCATGCTGGGAGTTGTAGTTTAGCAACAGCTGGAGTCTCCCTGTCTGGGTAGACACTGCCAGAAGGGTCTTTTCACATTATACAAAACGGACAATGTGAACAGAGCTTCAGATTAACTAGCCTAGTTCCCTTCTGTAGCCCCGCCCCCTAATGACATCATCACTAGGGGCGGAGCTACACAGACCTGCCCGGTACTCGAGAGAAGTAAGCGGACTTCGTCTTCTGTATACACTATATACAGCTATCTATAGATAGCTGTATATAGTGTATACCGCCCAAAGGGTTAACCTACACTGTCCAGCAGTGTAAGTTCACTCTTCCCTTGCTGGGCTTGCGCATAGCGCACAGCTCAGCAAGGGGTTAAGTGAGCCAGCAATGTGTATACTGTATGCACAGTGCAGGCTCACTGTAAGTTATTGCTGGGCAGTAGATATACCAGGTATACCTACGGCTCAGCGTCAGCTGTTCTCCCGGCTCTGTAGCCATGAGAACAGCTGATCCCGACGTTCACATCAGGACATTGCAGAAGGTGTCAGGAGGAGTGACATCCGCTGGGATCTGTCCCTTACTGCAGGTACTAGTAGTCCCAACTAGTGTTGAGCGCCATAGGCCATATTCGAATTCGCGAATATTCGCGAATATATGGACGAATACAGTATTCGTCATATATTCGCGAATATTTGCATATTCGTAATATTCTCGTTTTATTGTCGCATATGTGAAAAATTTGCATATGCGATAATTAACATATGCATAAATCAGCATATACAAAAATCATCGTAAGCGAAAATTTGCATATATGAAAATTAGCATATGCAAATCTTCGCATATGCAAAAATTCGTTCACCAGTCTCACACAGTAGTATTAGAGCCTTCTTTACACCACGCAAGCTGGAAGCAGAGAGGGATGATCACTGTGATGTGTACTGTGATTTAAAAAAAAAAAAAAAAAAATTAATATTCAGAATTACGAATATATAGTGCTATATTCGCAAATATTCGCGAATTCGCGAATATGCGATATTCGCGAATAAAATTTGCATTGCGAATATTCGCGAGCAACACTAGTCCCAACATGGAGCACACTCTGCTCCATGCTGGGAGCTGTAGTACCTGCATTAATAGACATATCGTAGCGAGACATATCACAGCTCTGCGGGAAATATGAATATGTGTATATATACGTGAGTGCAGGGGACCATAGAAGAGCTGCCGCCCCATCTATACAAGAAGATCGCAAGGGACCCCAGCGATCTGTCAATTAGTACAGGTAACTACTACTCCCAACATGGAAGAGTGTGTTCCATGCTGGGAGTTGTAGTACTACCTAAAAAATGTTTTTAAAAAAAAGTGAAAAACACGCACACACTACATTTTCATTATTGTCGGCTACATTTTTAGTGCTTTACCCGCTCACATAAATTGATCCCTGTTTAAAAATTAATAAACATTTCATAATAAAAAAGATACATTTCGTTAGATACAATTTTTTCCATCACTACTGTATCTTTTTTATTATGATTTTTTTATGGTACCCTACGAAATTTTAATAAAAAAGGCATCTCCATAATTTTTTAGGATCGCTAAAGTCCAAAAAAAGAATAAAAAGATTTACCGAATGTACCTGAATACCGAATGTATCCGAAAAAAATCAACCCCAAACACCCGAATACCGAATGTATCCGAAAAAAAATCAGCCCCGAACACCCGAATACTGAATGTATCCGAAGAATCAAAACCGAAAATATTGCCGAACTGAAAAGTTTTTTCAAAAACGAAACGAAACAAAACAAAAAATTTTGTAGTGCACAAGTCTAATGTGTGGCAGTGACTGGGACACAATGTCAATGACAGAAAGGTAATATATTATTAATATTAATGCCAAGTAATATTTTTAACCCCTTAAGGACCCATGACGTATGCATACGTCATGGTCTTTTCCTGGTCTCCGCCGCTCACCCGGTGGAGATCGCAAGCGGATCCCTGCGGAAATCCTTCAGCAGGGATCCAGGGCAAACGCCGAGGGGGGCCATGTAGGCCCCCCATGTCGGTGATCGCCGCAAATCGCTAGGGAAATCGCCCCTGCGATCTGCGGCGATACCGGGCTGATCGGGTCTCTGGGACCCGACCGCCCGGTAATTTTGCATGATCCCGGCTGTCACAGAAGGCCAGGACCATGCTAAAGTATAGGAGCGAGGTGCCACCTCCTCCTATCCCCTGCGTTTCTTCGGTTAGCTAACCGACCAATCGAATGGGGGGGCGGTTACTTCCTCCCGCCCTGCCCGGCCCCTGGAAGTCCGGAGAGGACAGGAGGAAGACCGGAGGACGCGACGGGAGAGTGCTGGGGCCCGGCCCCGGTACTTACCTCGTCTCTGAAGACCCGGATCCCGGCGATGAAGACGGCGGCGGCGGCGACAGGTGAGTGGATCTTCAGCCGCGGTCGGGCCCTTTACAGCAATGCACGTCGCCATAAAGCCCTGTATACTACAACTCCCAGCATGCCCAGACAGCCCTTGGAGTTTTGCAATATCTGTAGGTCCGCAGTTTTGGGACCACTGTGCCCTTCCAGATGTTGCAAAACTACACATGCTCAGCATGCCCTTACTGTTCAGTCATGCTGGGAGTTGTAGTTCTGTAATATCTGGCCCTTCAGATGTTGCAGAATTACAACTCCCAGCATGCCTGGACAGTTTTGGCATACTTGGAGTTGTAGTTTTGCAACATCTGGAAGGGCACAGATTGGGAACCACTGTATTAGTAGTCTGCAAACTGTAGTCCTCCAGATGTTGCAAAACTACAACTCCAAGTATGCTGGGAGATGTAGTTCGGCAACATCTGGCTCTAAAGATGTCGCCGAACTACTACTTCCAGCATGCCTGAGAATGTTTGGAGTTGTGGTTTTGCAACAACTGGAGGCACACTGGTTGGGAAACATTGTCTGTTTCCTAACTCAGCGTTTCCCAACCCGTGTGCCTCCAGCTGTTGCAAAACTATAACTACCAGCATGCACTGATAGACTGTGCATGCTGGAAGTTGTAGCTTTGCAACAGCTGGAGATTGCCCCCCCCCCCCCCCCCCTGTGAATGTACAGGGTACATTCACATGGGCAGGGGCTTAAAGTGAGTATCAGGCTGCAAGTTTGCGATGCAGCAAATTTTGTGCGGCAGCTCAAACTCGCAGCGGGAAACTCGCTGTAATCCCCCGCCCGTGTGACTGTACCCTAAAAACACTACACTACACTAACACAAAATAAAATAAAAAGTAAAAAACACTACATATACACATACCCCTACACAGCCCCCCTCTCCAATAATAATGAAAAACGTCTGGTACGCTACTGTTTTCAAAATGGAGCCTCCAGCTGTTGCAAAACAACAACTCCCAGTATTGCCGGACAGCCGTTGACTGTCCAAGCATGCTGGGAGTTTTGCAACAGCTGGAGGCACCCTGTTTGGGAATCACTGGCGTAGAATACCCCTATGTCCACCCCTATGCAAATCCCTAATTCAGGCCTCAAATGCACATGGCGCTCTCACTTTGGAGCCCTGTCGTATTTCAAGGCAACAGTTTAGGGCCTAACAAATTTTGGGGGGCTTTTTCTACTTTCACCCCTTAGGAAAAGGTGAAGTTGGGGTCTACACCAGCATTTTAGTGTAAAAAAATAAAAAAAATTTACACTAACATGCTGGTGTTGCCCTATACTTTTCATCTTGACAAGAGGTAAAAGGGAAAAAAGACCCCCAAAATTTGTAATGCAATTTCTCCCGACTACGGAGATACCCCATATGTGGGCACAAAGTGCTCTGGGGGCGCACAACAAGGCCCAGAAGGGAGAGTGCACCATGTACATTTGAGGTGATTTGCACAGGGGTGGCTGATTGTTACAGCGGTTTTGACAAATGCAAAAAAAAAAAAAAGCACATGTGACCCCATTTTGGAAACTAGGGGTGCAGTGAGAATTGACACCCCACTGGTGTCTGACAGATCTTTGGAACAGTGGGCTGTGCACATTAAAAATTTTGTACAGCCCACTTTTCCAAAGATTTGACAGAAACCAGTGGGGGGTAAATGCTCACTGTACCCCTTGTAATGTTCCTCAAGGGGTCTAGTTTCAAAAATGGTATGCCATGTGGGGGTTATTTTGCTGTCCTGGCAACATAGGGGCTTCCTAAATGCGACATGCCTCCCGAGCAAAATTTGCTCTCAAAAAGCCAAATATGACTCCTTCTCTTGAGCATTGTAGTTCGCCCGTAGTGCGCTTAAGGTCAACTTATGGGGTACCTCCATACTCGGAAGAGATGAAGTTACAAATTTTGGGGGGTATTTTCTGCTATTAACCCTTGCAAAAATGTGAAATTTGGGGGGGGAAACACACATTTTAGTGAAAAAAAAAAAAAATTTACGTATGCAAAAGTCGTGAAACCCCTGTGGGGTATTAAGGCTCACTTAATTCCTTGTTACGTTCCTGAAGGGGTCTAGTTTCCAAAATGGTATGCCATGTGGGTATTTTTTGCTGTCCTGGCACCATAGGGGCTTCCTAAATGCGACATGCCCCCGAGCAAAATTTGCTCTCAAAAAGCCAAATATGACTCCTTCTCTTCCGAGCATTGTAGTTCGCCCGTAGTGCACTTCAGGTCAACTTATGGGGTACCTCCATACTCAGAAGAGATGGGGTTACAAATTTTGGGGGGTATTTTCTGCTATCAACTCTTGCAAAAATGTGAAATTTGGGGGGAAACACACATTTTAGTGAAATTTTCTTTTTCTTTTTTTACATGCAAAAGTCGTGAAACACCTGTGGGGTATTAAGGCTCACTTTATTCCTTGTTACGTTCCTCAAGGGGTCTAGTTTCCAAAATTGTATGCCATGTGTTTTTTTTTCCTGTTCTGGCACCATAGGGGCTTCCTAAATGCAACATATCCCCCAAAAACCATTTCAGAAAAACGTACTCTCCAAAATCCCCTTTTCGCTCCTTCGCTTCTGAGCCCTCTACTGTGCCCGCCGAACACTTTACATAAACATATGAGGTATGTGCTTACTCGAGAGAAATTGGGCTACAAATATAAGTATACATTTTCTCCTTTTACCCCATGTAAAAATAAAAAAAAATTGGGTCTACAAGAACATACGAGTGTAAAAAATGAAGATTGTGAATTTTCTCCTTCACTTTGCTGCTATTCCTGTGAAACACCTAAAGGGTTATAATGCTGACTGAATGTCATTTTGAATACTTTGAGGGGTGCAGTTTTTATAATGGGATCATTTGTGGGGTATTTCTAAGACCCTTCAAATCCACTTCAAACCTGAACTGGTCCCTGAAAAATTGTGATTTTGGAAATTTTGTGAAAAATTGGAAAATTGCGTCTGAACTTTGAAGCCTTCTGGTGTCTTCCAAAAGTAAAAACATGTACATTTTATGATGCAAACATAAAGTGAACATATTGTATATGTGAATAAAAAAAATTATTTGGAATATCCATTTTCCTTACAAGCAGAGAGCTTCAAAGTTAGAAAAATGCTAAATTTTAAAAATTTTCATCAAATTTTGGGATTTTTCACCAAGAAAGGATGCAAGTTACCAAAAAAAATTACCACTATGTTAAAGTAGAATATGTCATGAAAAAAGTCTCGAAATCAGAATGATAACTAAAAGCATTCTAGAGTTATTAATGTTTAAAATGACAGTGGTCAGATGTGCAAAAAATGGCTGGGTCCTAAGGTGTAAAATGGCTGGGTCCTTAAGGGGTTAATATTTGTCCAGCAAGAGACTATTGGAAAACCAGAGGGCTAAATGAATAAAGAGAAACAACTAGTTGGAGAAAATACTGAGAATCTGAAGACTCCAATGACACGTCTAGCGCTGCCGCAGTCTGAGGAGCCTGTGAGGTAACGGGCGCGTAATGCTGAATAGTGGAGAGAGGGACAGAGAGAGAATCTCGCGGGAACCACCCAGTTTAGAAGCAAATTCCCATAGCAAACCTCTTCTAAACTGGGCGGTTACCGAGACACGTGTCATCAGAGATTACTTAGACAGAAAATAACAACCTAAACTTCAGAAGCTCATAAGTACTGAAAGAATTAAGATTTTTTAATAGAAGTAATTTACAAATCTGTTTAACTTTCCGGAGCCAGTTGATATTTAAAGAAAAAGTTTTTCCCTGGATAACCCCTTTAAGGGGTTAAGGAACGCCTATACCTCTTATAACCTATGCCGTGTGCTGATTGGTGGATACCTTGCTGATTACCTACCTGCTATCACCTGCGTTCACCTGTGTTTTTTCTCTTCTTATTTCCGTTAACTCTTTTGCTGCTGTTTTTTCACTAAAAGAAAGATTTGGCACTATAATACTCGCCTCTTGCTTGTAATAAAATCCTGTATTAGTAGGTCTCTCCCATTGACTATGCGTGAAGCAAACATAATTCTGCTGTTAAAAAAGGGAAAGAACCTTCTTTCAGCTGATTCATATAGACCCATCTCTCTATTAAATTCAGATGCCAAAACTATTGCCAAGGTTTTGGCAATGAGATTGGCAAAGGTTTGTAACAAAATTATTGCTACTGACCAAACCGGCTTTGTACCGAGGCGAAATAGTCATGATAATTTGATTAAGCTGTCTGCTAATATTAATATGCCGGAGTAGGGGCTCCGATCCATCCTGTCGATAGATGCCATGAAGGCCTTCGACAGGGTAGATTGTAGCTACCTCAGGCAGGCGATGGAGAGGTTTGGGTTGGGTGGCAGATTTTTGGAATGGGTCAGGGTCCTGTATGTTTTAGATCTTAATAAAAATATCAGATTTAAAAAAAAAAAGAGAAGTTTTCCAGGTCCTTATACGTCAAGGACTGAAGGTCAAGCCATCCAAATGTCACCTGTTAAAGCCACAAGTGCACTATCTAGGACATGTCGTAAGTGCCGATGGTGTCCAACCTGACCCCCAGAAAAGAAGTGCTGTGAGGAACTGGCCTACACCCAAGACAGTACGAGACGTCATAAGTTTCCTGGGATTTGCCGGCTACTACCGACTTTTCATCCCTCACTTTGCACAAATTGCTGGCCCCTTGACTACCTTACCGAGGGGTACTGCCAAGGAAAATTATGATGGGAGGCTCCCGACACAATGGGCTGAAGACCAAGAAACTGCCTTCCGAGCTTTAAAGTACCTTCTTACAGAACCTCCTATCTTGGCCTATCCTGACTACGGTAAGCCGTTCCGCTTATATACTGAGGCCAGTTTCGAAGGACTGGGAGCCATCTTATCTCACCTCCAAGATGGTAAAGAGAGGGTAATAGCCTACGCCAGCCGTCATCTTCGAGGCGCAGAAAGGAACGATGACAACTATAGCTTTTTCAAGTTGGAGCTCTTGGCCCTGGTCTGGGCCATCACTGAAAAATTCAAGGATTATCTGGCGGCCACCCCCTTCACGATCTATATGGACAACAATCCCTTGGCCCACTTGAACGCTGCTAAGTTGGGGGCTATTGAACAGTGCTGGGTCTCCCGGTTGGCCAATTATAACTTCAGTATTAAGTACTGCAGTGGAAAATCCAATGTCAATGCGGATGCTCTCTCCCGGATGGCCCCAGGTGAAGAACCCCCTGCAGGGGACGAATGGGAAGATGTGGAAATGCCACCCTTCTACCAACGGTTCATGAGCCAGAATGCTCTAACGGCCCAAGAGGGTGACGAACCCGGACCTCTGGAAGTCCCTGAAGACCAATACACGTGGAAGACTCTGCAGGATGAAAACTGGGTCATAGGGGACCTCTTGAATTACTGCCTCCACAAGAAGGTGCCCACTCGACTCCACAAGCAGCAAGGGGACTTTGAACTGAGACAGTTGTGGCGACAGCGAAATCGCCTATTCCTCCATAAGGGGCTGCAATACAGAAACTCATTGAACCCGGTGTCTGGAGAACGGGTGCATCAAATTGTAATCCCCAGAAGAGATGCAGCTATGGTCCTGAATGCATATCACGACCAGTTGGGGCATTTTGGAATCCATTAGACAGAGGCCACTATTCGCCGAAGATTTTATTGGATAGGAATGCGAGGAGACATCGAAATATGGTGTGCTGAATGCACCACGTGCAATGTCATCAGGAACCCCCAAAAAGATGCAAGAGCACCCTTGCACCCCATCCATACTGAGAGGCCTAATCAAATGGTTGCCCTTGACCATGTGAAGCTGACCCCCACTGGATCTGGCTATTGCTATGCCTTGACCATGGTGGAACATTACTCTAAGTGGGTGGTTGTTGTTCCCGTCAAGGATCTGACCGCCAAGACGGCAGCATAACTCTTCTACAGCCACTGGATCCAGCCCTTGGGGTGTCCCGAAGCAGTCCTCACTGATCGAGGGACGGCCTTCGAAGCTCAGTTGTTCCAGGAACTCTGCCAGCTGCATGATTGTAAGAAGCTCGGAACGATAGCTTACCATCCTCAAGGAAATGGGCTCTGTGAAAGGATCAACCAGGTGTTTATCCATATGCTCCGAGCAGCTTCTGTCTCGAAACATGAAGAGTGGCCCCGACTACTGCCTGAGTTATTGTAAATCTACAACAACACTACTCATTGTTCTACAGGGTATACCCCCTTCTTTCTCATGATGGGAAGACATGGTCAATTGCCGAAGGACAGAACTTTTGGGCTACAGGCCCCTTTCAATAACTCCCCTCAAGTCTTGCAGGACTGGGTCTCTGAACATCGCAGGAGAATCAAAGAAGCCCGAGACATTGTGGAGAAAAAATGGGCGAAGCCCAGGGCCGACAGCAAAAAAAGTCGGCATGCCTCGGCTCAACCCCTGCAGCTGGGAGACAAAGTTTGGCTCAGGAAATTCCCAAGAACTCATGAGCTGGATTCTCTATGGGAAACAGAACCCTATACTATTACTACAATTCCTTATCCCGACACAGATGTGTATGAGATACAGAAAAAAGGGTTTGAGCCACAGGTGGTCCACCAAAACCGAATAAAAGTGTGCTTGAAGGAAGACTTACCGGGACCCCCTCCTCCTGCACTTCTCCCTACTCCTCCTCCAGCCAGGCCAGCCAGGGAATATGTACCAGGAGAAGGAATTCATCCCAGTATGGACGTTCCTTTATTCTCTTCTCACCAACCTGTCATGTATTGGGGTATGCCATGTTCAGCTGCAAGCCAGCCGCCCCTTGTTGCTCCACCTAGCCAGCCTCCACTGGTTGCTCCGCCCAGCCAGCTACCAATAGCTGCTCCATCCAGTCAGCCACCATTGGTTGCTTCCCCCAGCACCAGTCCTGCTCCTGTGGCTACTCCAAGTCCTGCTACGCCTTCAAGCTGGTCCCTCGGGGACTGAAGTTTCTGCAGAATCTCTATGTGAAGAGACTCCTGCCAGCCCGAGGGGGATGTTGCAAGAGTCTCAAAGGACTACTCAGGGTGAACTACCCTTAAGGTATTAAGACTAACTTTTAAGCAGTACGTGCACACATAGTACCTCAAATAGCTCACTTAAATGTACTTATCTCAGTCTTCTTCAATACACAAAGTAAAATAAAAATATGTCTCACACTCAAGAAACACTTTAGGAATTGTAGCCTTTTGAAATTCTATTCCTGCCACTGTTAGGTACACTAATCTCTCTTTTCTTTATTACGTGTATGAAATGCTCTACCCGGCCAGTAGATGCTCTTGAGTGCTAAAATTAAACACATATTTCTAAAGGTAACCTAGGTAAGGGTATACTGTTGTGTTCTAGAGGTAAGAAGCGTGTAGCCAATAGACCCTGGTGGCTAAACTTATTGGTAGATAGCCTCAGGCAAGCCAATATAACTTTTGTGTACTAACAGGTGACTCATCGTGGCAAAACAAAAGAAAATGTGGTGAGATTTCAAAAATGTCTAGACAGCTTGAGACTAAATGTATAGAGAGCTCTGTATAAAAATCCAGGGAGCTTGAGACTAAATGTTAGACAGCTTCATCCAATGTCTAGTGAGCTTTATCAACGTCTAGTTAGCCTCATAAATGTATAGAAAGAGCTATAAAGATGTCTAAGGAGCTAGAGACTAAATGTTAGATACCTTCATAATTGTTTAGTAAGAATACTAGGCAAATTAAAAGAAAATGTTGTCAGGATGTATAGACTGTTTAATAATTCTGTCCTTGTCCTAGTCCCTCTGCCTTAGGGGACAGGCGTCGGGGTCGACTTGTTTTAAGTAAGGGGGTTTGTGGTGTCCTGGCACGTATTTCATACTGTGCCTTGTTTGGGGGGGCCCCAAAGTCACAGTCCCTAGGACTATCAGGGTCCGCTTCCCTAGTTATACCCTAGTCACCCCTTAGTAAGTTAACTCCATAAGGACACGTGACGTACTGGAACTTCATGTGTCCGCTCCCGATCTATAATAGCGGGTCGGGCCGTGGCTAATAGCGCACGGCATTGATCGCGGTGCCGCACGCTATTAATTCTTTAGACGCGGCGTTCAAAGTTGAACGCCGCGTCTAAAGTGAAAGTGAAAGTATGCCGGTTAGCTCAGTGGGCTGTTCAGGATAGCCGCGGCGAAATCGCGGCATCCCGAACAGCTTACAGGACAGCAGGAGGCTCCCTACCTGCCTCCTCGCTGTCCGATCACCGAATGACTGCTCAGTGCCCGAAATCCAGGCATGAGCAGTCAAGCGGCAGAATCATCGATCACTGGTTTCCTATGAGAAACCAGTGATCAATGTAATAGATCAGTGTGTGCGGTGTTATAGGTCCCTATGGGAGCTATAACACTGCAAAAAAAAAAGTGGGAAAAAAAGTGAATAAAGATCATTCAACCCCTTCCCTATTAAAAGTTTGAATCACCCCCCTTTTCCCATAAAAAAAAAAAAAACACTGTGTAAATAAAAATAAACATATATGGTATCGCCGCGTGCGGAAATATCTGAATGATAAAAATATATCGTTAATTAAACCGCATGGTCAATGGTGTACGTGCAAAAAAATTCCAAAATCCAAAATAGTGAATTTTTGGTCACTTTTTCACTTTGATCAATAAGTCCTATCAATGCAAAAACGGTACCGCTTAAAACTTCAGATCACAGCGCAACAATTGCGCCCTCATACTGCCCCATATGCGCAAAAATAAAAAAGTTATAGGGGTCAGAAGATGACAATTTTAAACGCATTAATTTTCCTGCATGTACCATATTTATCGGAGTATAACACGCACTTTTAAAACTTACATTTAAGGCAACAAGTCTGCCTGCGTGTTATACGCCGATAAGTCTTCTGGTCCCTGATTTAAAGCGGCCGCAGCAGCGTCTGCTTGTTAAGTATTAACAGCACGACCGTGGCTACTTTAAATCAGTGACCAGCGGTGTCTCCTCCCCGCACTGTCACTTGTTTTCTCCCGCACTATCCACAGGTACTGGTGTGGTGGATAGTGCGGGAGATGCTGATTAAAATGAGCCCTACCTTGTCCGGATCTGCGCTACCTTTTAATTAGCGTCTCCCGCACTATCCACCAGTTCCTGTGGATAGTGCAGGAGAAAACAAGTGAGTTTTACTTTTCATTTTCCCTCCCTCCCCCTCCCTCATCATTCCCCCTTTCCCTGCTTTTTATAGTTTCGTTTATCTTCCTTACCTGTCTGCGCTTCGGCAGGTCAGGTCAGGCGGAGGGTCTTGCGGGGTCAGTGAAGCAGATGAGTTACGTCCTCTGCCGGCATCTCTGTGCGGCATCACTTTATTTCCTGTAGTCGCCGCCGAAAAGTGACCCCCGTGATGCCGAGCAGAGGAGCCGGGAGAGGACGTAACTCATCTGCTTCACTGACCCCGCAAGACAGCCGAAGCGCAGACAAGTAAGGAAAGGGGAAGAGTGGTCTTCAACCTGTGGACCTCCAGATGTTGCAAAACTACAACTCCCAGCATGCCCGGACAGCAGTTGGCTGTCCGGGCATGCTGGGAGTTGTAGTTTTGCAACATCTGGAGGTCCGCAGGTTGAAGACCACTGAATGCCATAGGAGGAACATGATGGGGGGATAATGAGATGGGGAAATGATGAGGGGGGGATGAGACAGGGGGAAATGATGAGAGGGAAGAATGATGGGGGGATGAGACAGGGGGAAATGATGGGGGGATGAGACAGGGGGAAATGATGAGGGGGGGATGATGGGGGTATGAGACAGGGGGAAATGATGAGAGGGGGGATGATGGGGGGAAGAGACAGGGGGAAATAATGAGGGGGTGATGGGGGGATGAGACAGGGGAAAATGATGAGGGGGGATAAGACAGGGGGAAATGATGAGGGGGGGATGAGACAGGGGGAAATGATGAGACAGGGTGGGGGATGATGAGGGGGGAATGATGAGACATGGGGAGATGATGAGACATGGGGGGTGGCGATGAGAAGGGTAAATGTGGCACAGGAACTGATAAAAGGGAAGGAATGATGTGGCACTGGAGGGGACGGGACCAAACTGAGGTGCAGAAGAAAACAAAGTTGGGGGGATGATGTGGCATTTAGTCCAAGTCATTTATTTTACATTTTATTTTTTTTACTTAAATTTCCCTGTTAAAATGGGGGTGCGTGTTATACCCCGATAAATACGGTAGTTATGACTTTTTCCAGAAGTACGACAAAATCAAACCTATATAAGTAGGGTATTATTTTAATTGTATGGACCTACAGAATAAAGATAAGGTGTCATTTTTACCAAAAAATGTACTACGTAGAAACGGAAGCCACCAAAAGTTACAAAACAGCGGGGTTTTTTTCAATTTTGTCTCACAATGATTTTTTTTTCCATTTCGCCGTAGATTTTTGGGCAAAATGACTGACGTAATTAAAAAGTAGAATAGGTGGCGCAAAAAATAAGCCATTATATGGATTTTTAGGTGCAAAATTGAAAGAGTTATGCTTTTTTTAAAGGCAAGGAGGAAAAAATGAAATTGCAAAAACTGAAAAACCCTCGGTCCTTAAGGGGTTAATATTTATAACCATTATCATTGTATATATGTATATTGTATTATTCACTTGTTTGGCGTTGCAGGATCTTAGGTCATGTGACCCGTTACTTAGAACTCTATGGTATGTTGAATGACCTTAGGTGGTTCTTGTGTCACATGTTCACCCACAATGCCTTGTAACGGTGAGTGACAGTTGTTATGGACCAATCCAAAACGGCTCAGCCCCTGCCCATATAAGGGAGCTGCGGCCATTATTCGCTCTCTTGGGTTGCTGTCACTGAACGAGGTAGGACCTCCGCAACTTTCAAGTACGTTTTCTAGGCCAAAGCCTTGCGGCCTCGGCCTATACCAAAGCGGTTATACTTCAATCATTCACCGCTACTCTCTGCAAGATCTCTGGACCTAAATGCACCCCTAAATCCAGCGGATCTATGCTACGGAATCTTTTAATAGCTAAATTAAGCTTATCTGATCCCAACCCACTGTCAATTGCTGATCAACTAGAAATAGAATCTGTTATCTGGACTGTTATTGCTATTGCCTGCTTCAGAAAATCTTCAATAAATGTTCCTGCAAGTTTTCCGTTAAACAGTGGTTGTGGACAATCCATTTATTACGCACTCACCTATCGCTCTTGGGAAGGGTGACGATAGGCCCTAGCAACTTTACAGTATTTAACCCTCACCCTGGCGTCACGAGTGACAAGGGTTAACCGCGCCCTTTATTATCCCCAACAGCAACACCCCAACTACCCTACATCCAGACCAAGGCACCACAATTGCTTTTTACAAATAAGTAACTCAGATCATAAATCAATAAAAGGAGAGTTCAGGAGAGAACATTCACATCCCCTTGTTTAATTAATGAGAGGGCCCCCTGTCCCTAAACCCATGACAAAAATGTATAAAATGTTGATGCTATCAAGGTTAGATGGGAAAGGGACTTGGGGGGGTTTATATTCAGATTCATGGGGCAGAGCCATTGTAAACATGAAATGTACATGATATAATAAGGTCCATGTAATGGTACAGTCTAAGACTTCGTATAGGATGTATTATACTCCATAGGGATTGAAGCGTATGGGCCTCAGACAGGATGCAAGCTGTCCAAAATGTCAGATGGAGGATGCTAACTTTTTGTATCTTATATGGAATTATTCCTATATTCATACATCATCGATGTTATTGAAAAAAGGTATAACATTAAGATCGAACGAGACCCTTAGATGCTTATCCTTGGAGATGTCGGGGAGTCTATATTTAAGAAAAGTTTAATTAGACTATTTCCTTATGCAAAGGAGCTGTCCGGGCATGCTGGGAGTTGTGGTTTTGCAGCAGTTGGGGGTTCACAGCTTAGAGACCACTGCTATAGAGGGTGCAAATGTATCCGAGCCCAGGAACTCAAATAATGTGAAATATGAGATGATCAAAATGGAGCCCCTGCGCTAATTACTTGGGTTCTAGGGTCTGTAAGGTCCATAGTAGCAACATCAGGTTCTGTCCATAGCAGATACTAAATCATGTCAGCTCTAAGAAACAAGCAGTCATCGTGACATCAGACATGTGATGTCATAGACAGCTGGAGTCCTGACATTCCACTGACAGCCGCCCGAGCCTTCATTCTGTAGATTGGTACAGTGCAATTAGCAACTTCTATTTCTTCTTCTTGACTGAGATGGAGCTAAAAGGTTTGGGGTTCGTCCCCCTTCTGTTGGCGTTTTGGTGTGCGGCCTGGCTTGCCACCAGCTACATCGTGACGGTCGTCCTCGGCCATGCCGCCTCGCCACTGATGCACATCAGGTAAGATAAACAAGCACAAGATTCTTATTTCATGGGTTGGGAGTGAGGAAATATCCACAATAACATTGGTTTCTTTTCCTTCACAGTGACGTGGGAAATTTCTTTCCCGAAAACATATTATTGAGAATTGGATTCATAGGGACATCCAGTGGCACTTTGGTACTAACCTTTCTTATTTATAAGTATATGGTTATGCATACTGAAGAGTTCATGGGTCATCAGGTCCTGATCCAGAGGATCCTGCTGGCCATTGTGTGGGCCTCCTGTTTTGGTACAGCTGTCATGCATGTATTGTCCCCCGAAGAATATCCCAGGATACACTTTGTCAGCATGGTAATTTCCATTACATGTGAAGCCTTATACTACCTTGGGCAGTCCATCCAGATGTATAAATTACCAGGAGCAAACAAAGTCATCCGCCATAGTAGATGCACCTGCTGTGGCCTGGCTTTTACCTGCGCAATTTTCTACTTTGGATATAAAACATTACAGGAATTATTCTATGATGATGAAGACTGGGACGAGATCCGTGAAATCACCACCATAATCATCGAGTGGGTGATGCTTCTACTGATCCTGATAAACATTGTGACCTATTATTCCACCATGCAGAGGTTAATGTTAACCGTCTCCAGGAACAGCTGCAAACTCTCTCTTAGAGTAAGAATTGATGACTTCAGGGTGTAGACCACCACGAGGGCCATCAAGTGGACTTCTGGGAGAGATACTGCACAGGACACGGAAAAACCATAAAAAAAAATAATATGAGCTGGTGATATTACCAATACAAAAAAATAAAAAATAAATTAAAAAAATATTAGTGTGTGACGTGTAATACCTACCGTATTTACTCGAGTATAAGCCGAGTTTTTCAGCACCATTTTTCGTGCTGAAAACGCCCCCCTCGTCTTATACTCGAGTGATCTCTCCGCCTGTCAATCCCTTTTCAGTGGTCTTCAACCTGCGGACCGCCAGATGTTGTAAAACTACAACTCCCAGCATGCCCAGACAGCCATCGGCTGTCTGGGCATGCTGGTCGTTGTAGTTTTGAAACCTCTGGAGGTCCGCAGGTTGAAGACCACTTCGGCCTTCGTCATCATCCAGGCCCCCCCCCTCTTTTGTTTTGTACTCACCCCCCCACGGCGGGAAGTTAGGGTGAGCTGGTCCGGGCCATCTATGCTGCAGGGACCATCCGATGGGGAGGGATACTCGTTCCTGGCTGTCCATTTTCACCGGAGGGCCCTCTTCATGCACAACGTCCCTGTGCGTCGTCGTCAAGGCATGACTACGGAATATCCTAGCTGCTTACCTTTTGCCCCACCCTAACATCCCAATAACGACTGACACCGGTTAGTAGTACAAAAGGCCACAGCAGCCCATATTTATTAACATTGAACAATTTAAACATTGTCATAACATATTGTATGAACATCATACAAAAACCATAAAACATAACCACCCTACAGCGGCAGAGATATCTGGAGGCAACGTCCCCTTTTAACCCCAAGTGAACCAATGTGCCAAGCCTCCTACATTTGCCCCTAGCCGTAAGGCACCAGACCTAGGGACACCATTTCAGAGGCCCAATCCTCTCCCCGGGGCCCATGCCCACGGGGAATCCTTCACCAGGCTGAGTACCGTCCCCAGCCTCCTCCCCCAACACCTTCTCAAACCACCAAAATTGCCACTCCTGCCTCCAAATCCCTATCCCGCTACCGCTGCCGCGACAAGAAGAACCCAAACCAAGCACAAGGGCGGGCGGGAACTTCTCTGGCCTCGTGCCGACTGACCCCTGACCCAACCCCTTCCCTCTTAAATCCCCTCCTAACTCCTCCCCTTACGTAACGTCCCTAAACATATGTCCAGCCCAGTCTCCCCCTGTCATGTGCCCCTCGGCTCTGATACTCTCCACTACAGGGCGTCCTTGACTAGGGGATATCCTAGCTGCTTACCTTTTGCCCCACCCTAACATCCCAATAACGACTGACACCGGTTAGTGGTACAAAAGGCCACAGCAGCCCATATTTATTAACATTGAACAATTTAAACATTGTCATAACATATTGTATGAACATCATACAAAAACCATAAAACATAACCACCCTACAGCGGCAGAGAGATCTGGAGGCAACGTCCCCTTTTAACCCCAAGTGAACCAATGTGCCAAGCCTCCTACATTTGCCCCTAGCCGTAAGGCACCAGACCTAGGGACACCATTTCAGAGGCCCAATCCTCTCCCCGGGGCCCATGCCCACGGGGAATCCTTCACCAGGCTGAGTACCGTCCCCAGCCTCCTCCCCCAACACCTTCTCAAACCACCAAAATTGCCACTCCTGCCTCCAAATCCCTTTCCCGCTACCACCACAACGGGGGCATGTGAAACCTCACAGACCCCCGTTTCGCCACAACTCAACCGCACGCTGGATCACCTCCCTGATCTCAAGAATCCATAAATCCATACCCAGAGCATTAAGGTGCACCCCATCCCGATCCATAAACTCAGGAACACCCCCTTCCAGCTCACAATGTCTCACCACCAATCCCCCATTTCTGGCCACAAACCTACCCACCGCCCTGTTAACCTCCACTCGGGCCCTATTCATCCCAGCCACCGATCTAACCTGACGCCACTTCAGTCTAGCCACCATGTCGGACCATACCAAAACAATCCCTGGAAACGTGGCCCACAGCCGCAACAAATCAACCTTGATGTCCCGCAAGAGATCCCTCGACCTCCTGACCCCCAGGTCATTTCCCCCCGCATGCACTACCAGGACATTAGGGGCCCTATCCATCCCCACATAAAACTGAATATGAGGCAGCAACCCGGGCCACTGCAGCCCCCCTTTACCCAACCAGCGCACTAGCGCCGCCGTTCTTGAAAAACCCAGCTGACGACCATCCGGGCGCACCTCGGCCCGAACTCCCCCCCTGACCACATAGGAATGGCCGACAATCCAGATGAGACATTGACCGGCACCTCCAAGAAACAAAAGAAAACAGGCAATACGGGCAACACCACACCCCCCCCTTCACAACAACTGCGGCCGAACATAAACCCGGAACCGATCCGACTCCCACCTTCCAATACGCTTGATGACGTCAGCATGCACACCCTACCTAGCCGCCTCAGTAGCAGCCCCAATCCGAAAAGAGTGCGAACAAAATTCCTCGGGCGCCCTCCCCAGCGCCGACAAACACAAACGAAAAACCTTGACAAACTGATACCGCGATAAAAAGGTCCCATCCCCATGAACCAACAAGGGCCCATCCGCCCCCGGGCGCACACCCCAGAAAACCCGAAAACACGCCACCGGGCACATCGCAGATCCCCCCAAAGGCGCCAGCCGCACCACCACCCCCTTACCCAGCGTGTCCGTCTTAGAGCGACGAACCACACATTCCAAACCCCCCGGCCCCAAACTCACGTCTCCCACCGGAAGACCTCCAACCACCGCCCTACTCAGAGCCACCAGCTCCGAAATCCGAAATGCCCCAAAAAATGCCAACGAAAAAGCCAACCGAAATAAAACCGCCTCATAACCCGAAAAACAGACAGACCCCAGCGCCTCCCCCAGCCGAGCCAGCAAGGAGAAAGACACCGGCCTCCGAGAATCCCTCGAGCCAGCCCCTTTCCGGAACCCCCGCACCGCCTGACGCACCAAGAACGACTTGGTGACATCCGGCAAACTCTTGGCCTTAAACCAAAAAGCCAGCGCCGACAGCCGTCGACCCATACTGGCAGTCGCCCGGCCGACGTAAAACAGCAGAGCCGCCTCCCAATCCCCCACTGATGTCAAACTCCCCAACCGCCCTGTCAAAGATTCCCACTCCAACCACCACCTGCTGTAGGCCATCCATGTAGCCCTACTCACAGACCGGCCAACCAAACCCAACGCCACCGTCACACCAGCTTCCATAGCCAGTCTGGACACGGAATCCCCTGCTTCTCAGCTCCAGGCGCCAGCTCCCGAAAACGCTCCCACTGCAAACGAGAGAGAGCATCAGCGATAGAGTTCTCCACCCCCGGCACATGAGAAGCCACAAACTGCGAATTTAATTGCAAACCCCTCAAAAACCAACTGGCGCAACAGGCGCACCACCGGCGGCGAATTTGCCGTCTGAGCATTAACCGCCTGCACCACCCCCAAATTGTCGCAATGAAAAGAAACCCTCCTATTACTAAAACGCGGGCCCCAAATTTCTACCGCCACAATAATAGGAAACAACTCCAAAAACGCCAGATTGCGAACCAACCCCGCCTCTTGCCAAGCCGCCCGCCACTGCCCCACACACCACTGCCCCCCGAGATATGCCCCAAAACCACAACCCCCTGCCGCATCAGTAAAAAGTTCCAAATCCTGACTAAAGATAGGACGATCCATAACCATGGACCTCCCGTTATACCCTTCCAAAAACCCCCGCCACACACCCAAGTCCTCCTGCAAGTCCGCCGACAAGCGCACAAAATGATGCGGCTTCCGGGCACCTCCCGTGGCAGCCGCCAGGCGCCTGCAAAAAACCCGCCCCATGGGAATAATGCGACAAGCAAAATTGAGACGACCCAGCAGCGACTGGACCTCCCGCAACCGCAACTTAGATGCCCTGCATGCCCGTGCCACCGCCACCCGCAGCTCTTCCAATTTTTCCTCCGGCAACCGACACTCCATGGCCAAAGTATCAATGACAATACCCAAAAATGTAACCGACGTAGCCGGACCTTCCTTCTTGTCAGGTGCCAGGGGCACCCCGAACCACGCCGCCACCCTCTCCATAACTTGCAACAACACAGCGCACACCCTAGACCCCGCCGGACCCACAAACAAAAAATCGTCAAGATAATGCAAAACTGACGGAACTTGCGCTTCCCGGCGCACCACCCACTCCAAAAACGTGCTGAACTGCTCAAAATACGCACACGAGATAGAACAGCCCATCGGCAAACAAAGATCAACAAAATACTGCCCTTCACAACAACACCCCAACAAAGAAAAACTATCCGGATGGACCGGCAACAAACGAAACGCCGCCTCCACATCCGTCTTAGCCAGGAGGGCCCCGCGCCCATACCGCCGCACCCAAACCAAAGCCGCATCAAAAGAGGTATAAGATACAGCACACAACGCCGGATCTATACCATCATTCACCGACCCTCCCGCAGGATGCGACAGGTGGTGAATGAGCGGAAACTTGTTCGGCTCCTTTTTGGGCACCAGACCCAACGGAGAAATCCTCAAGTCCTGTAACGGCGGGGACTCAAACGGCCCTGCCATTCTCCCCAATGCCACCTCCTTCAACAACTTCTCCCTCACCAAGCCCGGCTGAGCCACCGCCGACACCAGATTCCGCACCACACCCCCAAACGGTCCCACTACCACACTAGGGATACGAAACCCATCAGAAAAACCCGCTCGCAGCAGCTGAGCCGCCGCCCTATTTGGATAGAGGTCTAAAAAAGGCCCCATCCTTCCCACCCTCACCGGCGTCGCCCCCCTTCTGGTCAGCACCCCCTCCCCTACCCTTACCTTTCCGGAAACACCGGGACAACCCATGGGCGCCCCCACAACCAGAGCACTCATGCTTGAATCGGCATTCCCCCCCAAAATTGCAACTGCCGTCGTAGAACTGCCAACATACCCCTTTCCCGGAAGATGCCGGCCGCCCTGTACCAGAGCCTCCGGCCCCCTCCCGAAAGGACTGCAGTCCCACTCCCGCTCCCCGCGGCGCCGCCATCAGCCGCATCCACAAGCCGATGTCTTTATGATCCCAGCGTAAGGATGGACGCACCGCCATCCGCTGTCGGAACTGTTCATCATAACGGAGCCACGCCGTGCCCCCGTATGTCCTATTCGCCTCCCCTATGGAATCCAAGTAACAAAAGAGACCGGAACAATGTTCCGGATTCTTCTCCCCCACCACACTCGCCAAAATTGCAAAGGCTTGCAGCCAGTTAGAAAATGTCCGCGGTATCAGCCAATCCCGCTGGCGTTCCTCTTCTTCCTCCTTCTTCTTCCCCTCATCCGGCTTCACCCGGTCCAAATTGAATTTTTCCAGTGGAAGAAGCGAAAAGATCTCCACATACTCCCTCCACCAGATCTTTTTGTGCACCTCCGCTTTCAAATGCACCCCCAACGGGCCCTCAAAACAAACATAAACCTCCCCACGTGCGGAATCTGCCAAGCGGACATCCGCCACAGGCTCCGAACCACTGCCCGCTGCCGGCCCCACCTCAGCCGCTCGGGACCCCACCCCCACAGACCCTGCCAAACTCCCCGCAACCAGCTGCACACCCTGCGCGCCCGCCGTCAGCCCCCCCCCCCAGAAGGCCCCGAGCCACTCCCCATCTCCGGCACCACTGCCGGCAGCACCGCCCCTGCACTAGCCACCACAGGCCCCCCACCAGACACCCCCACACCGCCGCAGGGGACCCACTCCCCCCTAGCCCACTACTGCGCAAAATAGCCTGCATCCCCACAAGAAAAGTATGCAAACCCGCCTCCCACTTCCCCACCCACCGGAACCCCAGAAAAATTGTCACACTCACCGGACCCACCGGCCGCCACCGACCCAGCAGCCTTCGCAACAGCAGAAGGACGATTCTGGACATCCCTCGCTTGACTCATCGCCGGAACAGCAGGGACCAGGCGGAGCCCGCCCGCAGCAGCAGATCCAGCAGAAGAAGCAGCCAGCAATCCGGAAGGAGGAGCTGCAGCCGTCACCACTGTAGAGGCCCCAGCAGAAACAGACAGTCCCGCAGCAGAGCTCCCTGCCCCACCAGCAGCAGTCGCAGTCACATCTCCGGCTCCCACATCCACCATACTCTCCGCAGCAGGAAGGGGCAGAGCACCCCCGACATCCAGCGCCACTGCATCGGACTCGTTGACGTCACTGGGGGCGGGGCTAGCATCTCCTCCCCCGTACACAGCATCTTCCACACGACCGCCATCTTGATACCGCCGGCCCCCGGATCCCCGGGAGGCCCCGGCGTCATTCAGCACCCTGGCCTGCTGCTCAGACAGGCCGGACGAGCGCCGCCTCCCAGCCGACTGCTGTGGAGCGGGAGCAGCCGACACACGAGCAGCAGGGATCCGCAGAGCCCGCCCCTCCCGGGAGCCCTCACTACTGGGGCGGGCCGCCGACATCAGCTCTCCACGTGGAGCGGGGACCGCTGCAGCAGCATGCCGATCCCCACCATCACCGCCCGCGGGAAGACCCCCCAGACCTACCCCCACCCCAAGCGCCAGAGCGCCGGGTAGAGGCAGCCACAGGGAGCGCAGAGGGACTCACCCGACGGTGTCTGGGACCAGGAGCAGCATCCGGACTCAGGCGAGCAGGAGGCCGGGAGCGCCGCCCGCTGACACGGGTCCTCGGATCGGACCCAGCAGCAGCAGGACCGGCCAAACCAGGGACCTGGGATTCCAACCATCCCGGACCCCGTCGGAGCGCCTCGTCCCGCAGTCTCCCCAGCAAGGCCTCAAGATCCGCCATCAGGTAATGGAGCTTCTTCTGCCAACTTCTCTGGCCTCGTGCCGACTGACCCCTGACCCAACCCCTTCCCTCTTAAATCCCCTCCTAACTCCTCCCCTTACGTAACGTCCCTAAACATATGTCCAGCCCAGTCTCCCCCTGTCATGTGCCCCTCCGCTTGGATACTCTCCACTACAGGGCGTCCTATATCACTAGGACCAGCTCACCCTAACTTCTTGCCAAGGGGAGGTGAGAACAAAACAAAAAGGCCACAGTGATCTTCAACCTGCGGACCTCCAGAGGTTTCAAAACTACAACTCCCAGCATAGCCGGACAGCCGATAGCTGTCTGGGCATGCTGGGAGTTGTGGTTCTGCAACATCTGGAGGTCCGCAGGTTGAAGACCACTGATGAAGGGATTGACAGGTGGTGATGATGAAAGGGAGGGGGATGATGATTAAGGGGGGGATGATGATTAAGGGGGGGGGATGATGATGAAGGCCGCAGTGGTCTTCAACCTGCGGACCTCCAGAGGTTTCAAAACTACAACTCCCAGCATGCCCAGACAGCCGATGGCTGTCCGGGCATGCTGGGGGTTGTAGTTTTGCAACATCTAGAGGTCCGCAGGTTGAAAACCACTGATGAAGGGATTGACAGGCGGTGATGATGAAAGGGGGTGGGATGATGACGGGGGTCTGGATGATTACATGGGAGGATGATGTATTTCCCACCGTAGGCTTATAGTCAAGTCAATAACTTTTTTTTTTTTTTTTTTTTTTTTTTTTTTGGGGGGGGGGGGGGGGGGGGTAAAATAAGGGGCCTCGGCTTATATTCTGGTCGGCTTATACTCGAGTATAGTTAGAAAACCAGAATCAAATTCATCATTATAACCTCCCTCTGCATTACCCTGTTTATTATTTTTCAAGCAAGCACTTTGTTCTAATTCGTCCACTCTCTGGCGTGCTCCTTGTATAAGGGGTTTGGGATACACTTTTTGTTTAAAACGATTCTCCAGGTTATCTAGTTGTTGCTGGCATTTTTGTGTGGAAGAACAATTCCTCCGGATTCTTTTCATTTGACCGAATGGAATGTTCTTCTTCCATTGTTTCCGATGGCAACTGTTAAAGTCGAGGTAGTTCCTTAAAATAGGTGGCAGTATGCAAACAGCCATCCTGAATATAGATATTTAAATCCAGGAACTCAAATTTTTTGGGGGACTGATGCAGCGCTGCCTTTGGCAATCTCTGGCTCTGCCATAGCGCTTTTTTTGAAGGGGCGTGTCGGCTGCCGCTTCGTCTGGTGGTCAACACGCGCTATCTGGCCAGCGAGCCAGGGCCCCATACAGGAGATCGCGGGGGCCCCCAGCGGTCGGACCCCTCGCAATCTGAAACTTATCCCCTATACTTGGGATAGGGGATGTTTTTCAGCACTGGACTACTCGTTTAATTGCCTCCAAAATGAAGTTCCTCTGATGTATTTTTTTTCGGTCTTTATGTACCTTAGGTAGAAAATAAAAATAAGGTAAATTTAGGTTGGGGTTAAATATATATCATGTTTTTCCCTCTTAACTCCTTGGGGACGGAGCCCATTATAACCCTAAGGACGGGAGCATTTTTTGCAATTCTGATCACTGTCACTTTAAGCATAAATAACTCTGGGATGTTTTTACTTTTCATTCTGATTTCGACATTGTTTTTTCGTGACATATTCTACTTTATGTTAGTGGTAAAAAAATGTCGATACTTGCATCATTTCTTGGTGAAAAATTCCAAAATTCGATGAAAAAATAGAAAATTTTGCATTTTTCTAACTTTGAAGCTCTCTGCTTGTAAGGAAATCAGACATTCCAAATAAATTATATATTGATTTACAAATACAATATGTCTACTATATATTTTCATTATAAAGTTGACATGTTTTTACTTTTGGAAAACATCAGAGGGATTAAAAGATCAGAAGCAATTTTCCAATTTTTCACAAAATTTTCAAAATCGGAATTTTTCAGGGCCTTCATATTAGAAATACCCCATCAATTACCCCATTATAAAAACTGCACCCCTCAAAGTACTCAAAATGACATTCAGTAAGTTTGTTAACCCTTTAAGTGTTTCTCAGGAATAGCAGCAAAGTGAGAGAGGAAATTCAAAATATTCATTTTTTACACTCGCATGTTCTTGTAGACCCAGTTTTTGAAATTTTACAAGGGGTAATAGGAGAAAAAGCCCCCCAAAATTTGTAACCCAATTTCTCTCGAGTATGGAAATACCTAAAATGTGTATGTTAAGTGTTCGGCGGGCGCAGTAGAGGGCTCAGAAGGGAAGGAGCGACAATGGGATTTTGGGGAGTGAATTTTGCTGAAATGGTTTTTGGGGGCATGTCACATTTAGGAAGCCCCTATGGTGCCAGAACAGCAAAAAAACAAACACATGGCATACAATTTTAGAAACTACACCCCTCAAGGCACGTAAAAGGGGTCTGGTGAGCCTTAACACCCCACAGGTGTTTGACGACTTTTCGTTAAATTCGGATGTGTAAATGAAAAAAAAAAAATTTTCACTAAAGTGCAGTTTTTTTCCCAAATTTACCATTTGTACAAAGGGTAATGGGAAAAAAATCCCCCCAAAATTTGTAACGCAATTTCTCCCGAGTACGGAGATACCCCATATGTGGCCCTAAACTGTTGCCTTGAAATACGACAGGGCTCTGAAGTGAGAGAGCGCTATGCGCATTTGAGGCCTGAATAAGGAATTTGCAATAGTGGTGGACCCGGTTACAAGGATGGGGCTTGTCTCCACCAAAACCCTACAGCAGTGTTTCCCAAACAGGGTGCCTCCAGCTGTTGCAAGACTTCCAGCCTGTCAGGACAGTCTATGGCTGTCCGGAAACACTGGGAGTTGTGGTTTTGCAAAAGCTGGAGGCGCTGTTTAGGAAACACTGCCGTATGAGACGTTTTTCATTTTTATTGGGGGGGGGGGCGACGTGTAAGGGGGTGTATGTGTAGTGTTTTACTTTTTATTATTTGTTAGTGTAGTGTTTTTAGGGTACATTCACACAGGCAGGGGTTCACAGTAAGTTTCCTTGAAGGAAACCCACTGTAAACCCGCCCGTGTGGGGGTACCCTGTACATTCACATGGGGGGGGGGGGGCGCCCCAAACCTTCAGCTGTGTCAAAATGACAACTCCCAGAATGCACTGACAGACCGTACATGCTGGGAGTTGTAGTTTTACAACAGCTGTAGGCACACTGGTGGGGAACCACTGAGTTGGAAAACAGACTCTAGCCCAGTGATTCCAACCCATGTGCCTCCAGCTGTTGCAAGACTACAACTCCCAGCATGTACGGTCTGTCAGTGCACTCTGGGAGTTGTAGTTTTTCAACAGATGGAGGCACACGGGTTGGAATCACTGAGTTGGGAAACAGACTCTAGCTCAGTGTTTCCCATCCAGTGTGCCTACAGCTGTTGCAAAACTACAATTCCCAGCACGGCCAGACAGTCAGGGATGCTGGGCGTGTAGTTCTGCAATATCTGGCCCTTAAGATGTTGCAGAACTACAACTCCCAGCATGCCTGGACAGTCTGGGCATGCTAGGAGTTGTAGTTATGCAACAACTGGGGAAGAACAGTTTGGAGACCGCTAAGTAGTGGCCTCCAAACTGTAGCCCTCCAGATGTTGCAAAACAAAACAGTCCAGGCATGCTGGGAGTTGTAGTTCTACAACATCTGAAGGGCCAGATATTGCAGAACTACACGCCCAGCATCCCTGACTGTCTGGGCATGCTGGGAGTTGTAGTTTTGCAACATCTGAAAGGCTACAGTTTGGAGACCACCATATAATAGTCTCCAAACTGTGCCACTTCAGATGTTGCAAAACTACAACTCCCAGCATGCCCAGATAGTCAGTGCATGCTGAAAGTTGTAGTTTTGCAACATTTGGAGGACCATAGTTTAGAAACCACTACACAATGGTCTCCAAACTGTGACCCTCCAGATGTTGCAAAACTACAACTCTCAGCATGCCCAGAGAGCCTTTGGCTGTCTGGGCATGCTGGGAATTGTAGTTTTGCAGCTTTTAGAAGGCCACAGTGAAGATCATTTATCGCGATCTTCACTGCAGCCTTCTCAGCCGCACTTTCCGGCCGCCGCTCCTCCTGCTTGCGCCGCTGCTCCGTGGATGCCGCCGATGCCGCCTCCGAAGGTCATGCCATGCCGGGCCATGCTCCCCCTCTCCGCCCGTGTTCTCCCGCTCTGTACTGACTTCCGATCGGTGGCTAGAGCGGGGGAAATGAACTCTAACCCCCCCGCCCTCCTCCTGCCATTGGTGGTCAGCCTGACCAACCAATGGCAGGGGATAGGAGGGGGTGGCAACACTGCCACCTCGCTCCTATCCTTTAGGCTGGTCGGAGCTGGCTCTGACAACTCCGATCACTCTTACCAGAGACCCGATTTGCCCGGATCGCAGCAAATCGCAGGTCTGAATTGACCTGCAATTTGCTGCGATCGCCGATATGGCGGGGTCTCAGGACCCCCCTATGCATTGCCACAGGATGCCTGCTGATAGATATCAGCAGTCATCCCGGTCCGATCACCGCCCAGCGAGCGGCAGTGATCGGAGATGCCGTGGGCGTATGGATACGCCCTTCGTCCCCAAGGAAGTAAAGGGGTACTCCGCACCTAGACATCTTATCCCCTCTCCAGAGGACCCCCGTGATCTTGGTTGCGGCACCCTGCTGTCAGCAAACTTGCTCTGTGCATAATGACGGGTGATACAGGGGCCAGAACATCGGCATAGCCATTGACTGTCCTGGCATGCTGGGAGTTTTGCAACAGCTGGAGACACCCAATTTGGGAAGCACTGCCGTAGGGTAATTTGGTGGTGGATGCAAATCCCTAATTTAGGCCTCAAATGCGCATGGTGCTCTTTCACTTTGGAGCCCTCTCATATTTCAAGTTTTGGGTTACAAATTTTTTTTCTCTTCTTTTACCCCTTAAGAAAAGGTAAATTTGGGGTCTACACCAGCATGTTAGTGTAAACAAATATAATTTTTTACACTAACATGCTGGTGTTGCCCCATACTTTTTAATTTTCACAAGAGGTAAAAGGAGAAAAAATTGTATATTTTGACGCAAAGTGCTCTGCAGGCGCATAACATGGCTCAGAAGGGAGAGTGTACCATATACATTTGAGGCCTAAATTGGTGATTTGCACAGGGGTGGCTGGTATTTATAGCAGTTCTGGCATAAACATAAAAAAAAACACCCACATGTGACCCTATTTTGAAAACTACATCCCTCACGTAAAGTAACAAGGGGTATAGTGAGCCTTAACATCCCACAGGTGTTTGACATATTTTTGGTAAAGTTGGAGGTGAAAATAAAAAAATGCATTTTTTTTTTTACTAAAATGCTGGTGTTACCCCAATTTTATCATTTTCACAAGGGGTAATAGGAGAAAAAGCCCCACAAAATTTGTAACCCCATTTCTTCTGAGTCAGAAAATACCCCACATGTGGATGTAAAGTGCTCTGCGGGTGAACTACAGGGCTCAGAAGAGAAGGAGCACCATTGGGCTTTTGGAGAGAGAATCTGGCTGAAATTGAAGGCCATGTTCGTTTAGGCCTCCATGGTGCCAGAACAGTGACCCCCCCCCCTACATGTGACCCCATTTTGGAAACTACACCCATAATGAGAAGGGCAGTGAGCAGTTACACCTCACATATGTTTGATAGATTTTTTGAGCAGTGGTCTGTGAAAATGAAAAATGAAAATTTTTCATTTGTACAGCCCACTGTTCCAAAGACCTGTCAAATGCCAGTGGGGTATAACCCCTTAAGGAACCAGCCCATTTTCACCTTAAGGACCCAGCCATTTTTTGCACATCTGACCACTTTAACTTTAAGGCTAGGCTCACACTACGGAATCTCTGGGCAGAATTTCTGCTGGAGATTTAGCCGGCGGCACTAAGATCGCACAGACTGCATTGCCGTCCCCATAGATGGCAATGCATTTCTGGGTGGATCTTTTGGGAGATCTGCTCAGAAATGCATTGGCATCTATGGGGACGACAATGCAGTCTGCGCGGTCCTAGTGCCGCCAACTTGATCTCCAGCAGAAATTCTGCCCAGAAATTCCACAGTGTGAACCCAGCCTAAGCATTAATAACTCTGGGATGCTTCTACTTTTCATTCTGAATCCGAGATAGTTTTTTTTGTGACATATTCTACTTCATGTTAGTGGTAAATTTTTGTCGATACTTGCATCATTTCATGGTGAAAAATTCCAAAATTTGATGAAAAAAATAAAAATTTCGCATTTTTCTAACTTTGAAGCTCTCTGCTTGTAAGGAAAACAGGCATTCCAAATAAATTATATATTTATTCACAAATACAATATGTCTACTTTATATTTTCATTATAAACTTGACAGGTTTTTACTTTTAGAAGACATCAGAGGGCTTCAAAGTTCTGCAGCAATTTTCCAATTTTTCACAAACTTTTCAAAATCGGAATTTTTCAGGGACCAGTTCAGTTTTGAAGTGGATTTGAAGGGCCTTCATATTAGAAATTCCCCACAAATGACCCCATTATAAAAAAACTGCACTCCTCAAAGTATTCAAAATGACATTCAGTAAGTGTGTTAACTCTTTAGGTGTTTCACAGGAATAGCAGCAAAGTGAAGGAGGAAATTCAAAATCTCAATATTTTGCTGAAATGGTTTTTGGGGGGCATGTCACATTTGGAAGCCCCTTTGGTGCCAGAACAGCCGAAAACCCCCACGTGGCATACCTTTTTGGAAACTAAACCCCACACGGCACGTAACAAGGGGTCCAGTGAGCCTTAACACCCCACAGGTGCTTGACGAGTCGGATGTGTAAATGAAAAAAAAATTTTTTTCACTGAAGTGCAGTTTTTTCCCCCAAGTTTACCGTTTTTGCAAAGGGTAATGGGTGAAAATGACCCCCAAAATATGTAACCCCATCTCTTCTGAGTACGGAAATACCCCATGTTAGGATGTAAAATTCTCTGCGGATGAACTACAATGCTCAGAAGAGAAGGAGTCACTTTTAGGAAAGTAAATTTTGCTGAAATAGTTTTTGGGGGGCATGTCACATTTAGGAAGCCCCTATGGTGCCAGAAGAGCAAAAAAAAAAAACATGTGGCACACTATTTTGGAAACTACACCCCTTAAGGATCGTAACAAGGGGTACAGTGAGCCTTAACACCCCACAGGTGTTTAACAACTTTTTGTTAAATTTGGATGTGTAAATGAAAAAAAAATTCAATAAAATGCAGTTTTTTCCCCAAATTTTACATTTTTACAAGGGGTAATAGGAGAAAATTACCCCCAAAATTTGTAACCCCATTTCTTCTGAGTATGGAAATACCCCATGTGTTGACATCAAGTGCTCTGCACTACAATGCACAGAAGAAGAGGAGTAGAGATGAGCGAACTTTTCAAAAATTCGATTCGGCCGATTCGCCAAATTTTCCCGAAATGTTTGTTTCGATCCGAATTTATTCGCGGCTAATTGATATAAAAAAAAGGCTATTTCTAGCCTACATACAGCCTCTATAGGGGTATAGAACACTTTGCTGTGTCCTAAAACGCATATGGAGTGTGCTGGGGTAGTGAAATAATACTGTTATTCAGAATAGCATGCAGATTAACGGCATCGCTCTTAGAATCACTGCCGCACAGCAGCACAATGACAGAGCCTGGTGGTGGCATCAGTGTCAGGAGACCATATAGTGACTGAATGACATAGCGTGGACATGTTGGCAGCAAGAGGAGACCATATAGTGGCTGAATGGACAGCGTGGAGTTGGCTGATGCACTAGTACACTACACACCAGGGCTTCACAATCCCCCCCCCCAAAAAACAACACAATATATGAAATTTTTGACAAAGATTTCTCATTGGTAGCACCCACTATCCAAAAATTTGAAATGAACACACCCAGGCCCCACCTCTGCGGCATCAGTAACCCATATATTGCCTGAAGGACACAGCCTGGAGTTGGCTGATGCAAGAGTACACACCAGGGCTTCACAATCCCCCCCCCCCCCCCCCCAAAAAAAAACAACACAATATATGACATTTTTGACAAAGATTTCTCATAGGTAGCACCCGCTATCCAAAATTTTGAAATTTCCAGACCAAAACCCCACCTCTGCGGCATCAGGAACCCATATATTGCCTGAAGGACACAGCCTGGAGTTGGCTGATGCACCAGTACACAGCCGGGCATCACAATCCCCTCCAAAAAACAACAACATTTTAGAAATATTTTAAAGAAATACCTTTGTGTAAGAACAAGCGCATATCCAACAGTTCACAAGACTCTATAATGCAGGATGGTGGACCACCCAAAGACATTCTTCTCAAAAATAATAAACCACACAATGTTTGACATTTTTTTTACAAAAACTAATTCAATATGTTTGCAAGCGCATCTGTCTCCAATAGATCAGATCACCAAAGGACTTTTTCCGCCCAAAATGATGAAGCAGAGTTAAAGGGGTACTCCGCCCCTGGCATCTTATCCCCTATCCAAAGGATAAGGGATAAGATGTTAGATCGCCGCGTTCCCACTGCTGGGGAACCCGGGGATTGCTGCTGCAGCACCCTGCCATCATTACTGCACAGAGTTCCTGAAAGACACAGAATGAGTCTGGAACATGCATTTGCAGTACCCAAGAGGTTTTCATAACCCCTTACATTTAAAGATCAATGTTTACATTTGCATTAAGCATGTATTTAGCTACTGCTTAACTTCAAAAAATTATAGGCCCAAGGCCTGAGGCACCAGGGAGGCAAGTAGCTTTTGAAAGACACAGAATGAATCTGGAGCAGTCATTTGCAGTACCCAAGAGGATTTCATAACCCCTTACATTTGAAGATCAATGTTGACATTTGCATTAAGCATGTATTTAGCTACTGCTAAACTTCAAAAAATTATAGGCCGAAGGCCAGAAGCATCAGTTTTCCCCATATTAGAAGCATAGTTGTCCCCCAGATTAGGCAGCATAGATGTCCCCCAGATTAGGAGCATACTTGTCCCCCAGAGTAGGCAGCATAGATGTTACCCAGATTAGGCAGCATAGATGTCCCCCAGATTAGGAGCATACTTGTCCCCCAGATTAGGCAGCATAGACGTCACCCAGATTAAGCAGCATAGATGTCCCCCAGATTAGGAGCATACTTGTCCCCCAGAGTAGGCAGCATAGATGTCTCCCAGATTAGGCAGCATAGATGTCCCCCAGATTAGGCAGCATAGATGTCCACCAGATTAGGAGCTTAGTTGTCCCCCAGATTATGAGCATAGTTGTCCCCCAGATTAGGCAGCATAAATGTCACCCAGATTAGGCAGCATAGATGTCCCCCAGATTAGGAACATACTTGTCCCCCAGATTAGGCAGCATAGATGTCCCACAGATTAGGCAGCATAGATGTCCCCCAGATTAGGATCTTAGTTGTCCCCCAGATTAGGCAGCATAGATGTCACCCAGATTAGGCAGCATAGCTGTCCCCCAGATTAGGCAGCATAGATGTCCCCCAGATTAGGAGCATAGTTGTCCCCCAGATTAGGCAGCATAGATGTCACCCAGATTAGGCAGCATAGTTGTCCCCCAGATTAGGAGCATAGTTGTCCCCCAGATTAGGCAGCATAGATGTCACCCAGATTAGGCAGCATAGTTGTCCCACAGATTAGGAGCATAGTTTTCCCCCAGATTAGGCAGCTGGGTTGTCCCCCAATCAGCGCGGGCTGGTCAGAGCCAATCAAAGGGCCGTATGTGGCAAGCGGGCCGTACAATGCCCAGGTCTGCCCCAGAGGGTTTCATAACCAACCACAATAGAGAAAATTTTGTTGTAGGAGCATGGTCAATCTACTCAGACCCATCTGTCATTGGAGGCTGGAAATCCTGGCTGATCCATCCCTGATTCATCTTGACAAACGTCAGTCTCTCCACATTTTTAGTGGACAGACGAGTTCGCCTTGGGGTGACTATGGCCCCGGCCGCACTAAACACCTGCTCTGATGGCACACTACTGGCCGGGCAGGACAGCTTTTCCAGGGCAAATTCCGCTAGTTGCGGCCATAAATCGAGTTTGGCTGCCCAGTAGTCCAGCGGATCTTCAACGGTTGTTGGCAGGGTCATGTCGAGGTAAGCCACCACCTGCTGGTTCAGGTCCTGCTCCATGTCCACCTGCTGCTGATGAGTAGCTTCACTATGCGGCTGAAGGAAGCTACTCATCAGCGACTGTAGACTCAGGCTGCTGCTGATTGAGCCGGTACTGCTCCTGCCACCCCTCCCCTCCACAGCAACCGTGCCAGTGGAAGGTGAGCGCAGAGGGCCCCCCGAGTCAGACCTGCGAGTGGATGGACCATATGGCCGATAGGCATCGGCCAACCGACTACGTAGAAGCTCCTTGAAGTAGGTCAGTTTGTCCTCCCTCTCAGTGGGTGTAAAAAAGGCCCCCATTCTGGGCCGGTAGCGAGGGTCTAATAAGGTGGAGATCCAGAAGTCATCGCGCTTACGAATTGTGACAATTTGGGGGTCACTACGCAAGCAACTCAGCATGTATCTTGCCATTTGTGACAGTGACTCGCTGGGACTACCTGCCTCCATCTCCACTGCATACTGCCACGGTGTGTCCGGGTCCTCTGTCTCGCCTCCCCCGTAATAACCCTCCAGCTCCTCTGGCTGCTCCTGCTCCTTCTCTCCTGTCCAATGACCAGAAACACCGGCCATCTCATCCACCGTAAACAGTGCTCCGCTCTGCCCCACATCATCCTCCTCCAGTTCATCCCCCTCAGGACTCATGTAGCCTTCTGATGTAGGCGCAACGTCTCCATTGCCGTGACCAGCCATGTTTCCAATTATTTTTTGGAGTAAATGTAGGAGTGTAATGGCGTAAACGTAGGAGTGTAATGGCGTAATTCGAGCGACTAACAAAAATGTGGCTTCCTCAAAGGGCCTCAGCAAACGGCAGGTGTCACGTATGAGCTACCACTCGTTCACATTGAAGTTACACAGGGGAGTACTCCTATCTGCTTGTATCATCAAAAAATCTGTGATGGCTTTTCTTTGTTTGTATAGTCTGTCCAACATATGGAGGGTGGAATTCCAAAGTGTGGCAATGTAACAAATGAGACTATGTTGTGGGATACCGTTCTGATGCTGCAGCTCAAGCGAAGTGTGCTTGGCGGTGTACGAGTGGCTGAAGTGCATGCACAGTTTCCTTGCCATTGTCAGGACGTCTTGCAAATGTGGTGAAGACTTGATGAACTTGTTGACAACCAGATTCAACACGTGTGCCATGCAGGGCGAATGGTTCACACTTCCTTGTCGCAGCGCGGCCACAATGTTCTTCCCATTGTCGGTCACCATGGTTCCCATTTTCAGTTTTCGTGGAGTAAGCCATACTAGGATTTCTTCCCTAATGAACTTTAGCAGTTCCTCCCCTGTGTGCCAAGGCAAACCATGTGAAGGACGGCTTGACACCGCTGTGCCCTACACACGTGGTATGATGAAGGGCCACCAAGATTTGGATGTGCAGTGGAGGCCGAGGACACGAGGAGGAGAAGGAGGTGCACACTGTAAAAGGACCAACTGCCTGGGAGCCAGAGCGTGGAGGAGAAAGCGGTGTGACCTGTCCAAGTTCGTGTTGTGACTGTGCAGGAACAACATTTACCCAGTGGGCCGTGCACTTTTGAACACACCGACAGGCTCAAGGACTGGCCCACCTTCTCGTGTACAAACTTATGCAGGGCTGGTACTGCCTTCTTCGCAAAGAAATGACGGCTTGGGACTCTCCACCGCGGCTCGGCACAAGCCATCAATTCCCTGAAAGCTGCAGAGTCCACCAGTTGGAAAGGGAGGGACTGCAACACCAGCAACATGGACAGGAGCACATTCAACTTCTGAGCCGTTGGATGAGTGGACGCATACTGTTGTCTCTTGGACATGGCTTCGCCGATTGATTGTTGGCGGAATGGCTGACTGCGAGCGGAAGAAGCAGGAGCGCAAGAAGGAGGGTTTGACACAATGCTCCCTTCAGCTGAGGTGGTGGAGCCTTGGCTGGATGACGAGGGAGCGGATGGCCACTGGGTGATGCGGCAGGCTGGACCACTACCTCGGAGCCACTGTTATCCCAGGCCGCTTTATGGTGGCGAATCAGACCTGCGAGTGGATGGACCATGTGGCCGATGGGCATCGGCCAACCGACTACGTAGAAGCTCCTGAAGTAGGTCAGTTTGTCCTCCCTCTCAGTGGGTGTAAAAAAGGCCCCCATTCTGGGCCGGTAGCGAGGGTCTAATAAAGTGGAGATCCAGAAGTCATCGCGCTGACGAATTGTGACAATTTGGGGGTCACTACGCAAGCAACTCAGCATGTATCATGCCATTTGTGACAGTGACTCGCTGGGACTACCTGCCTCCATCTCCACTGCATACTGCCACGGTGTGTCTGGGTCCTCTGTCTCGCCTCCCTCGTAATAACCCTCCAGCTCCTCTGGCTGCTCCTGCTCCTCCTCTCCTGTCCAATGACCAGAAACACCGGCCATCTCATCCACCGTAAATAGTGCTCCGCTCTGCCCCACATCATCCTCCTTCAGTTCATCCCCCACAGGACTCATGTAGCCTTCTGATATAGGCGCAACGTCTCCATTGCTGTGACCAGCCATGTTTTCAATAATTTTTTGGAGTAAATGTAGGAGTGTAATTACGTCATTCATGGCGTAATTCGAGCGACTAACAAAAATGTGGCTTCCTGAAAGGGCCTCAGCAAACGGCAGGTGTAACGTATGAGCTGCCACTCGTTCACATTGAAGTTACACAGGGGAGTACTCCTATCTGCTTGTATCATCAAAAAATCTGTGATGGCTTTTCTTTGTTCGTATAATCTGTCCAACATATGGAGGGTGGAATTCCAAAGTGTGGCAATGTCATAAATGAGACTATGTTGTGGGATACCGTTCTGATGCTGCAGCTCAAGCGAAGTGTGCTTGGCGGTGTACGAGTGGCTGAAGTGCATGCACAGTTTCCTTGCCATTGTCAGGACATCTTGCAAATGGGGTGAAGACTTGATGAACTTCTTGACAACCAGATTCAACACGTGTGCCATGCAGGGCGAATGGTTCACACTTCCTTGTCGCAGCGCGGCCACAATGTTCTTCCCATTGTCGGTCACCATGGTTCCCATTTCCAGTTTTCGTGGAGTAAGCCATACTCGGATTTCTTCCCTAATGAACTTTAGCAGTTCCTCCCCTGTGTGCCAAGGCAAACCATGTGAAGGACGGCTTGACACCTCTGTGCCCTACACACGTGGTATGATGAAGGGCCACCAAGATCTGGACATGCAGTGGAGGCCGAGGACACGGGGAGGAGGAGGTGCACACTGTAAAAGGACCAACTGCCTGGGAGCCAGAGCGTGGAGGAGGAAGCAGTGTTACCTGTCCAAGTTCCTGTTGTGGCTGTGCAGGAACAACATTTACCCAGTGGGCCGTGCACTTTTGAACACACCGACAGGCTCAAGGACTGGCCCACCTTCTCTTGTACAAACTTATGCAGGGCTGGTACTGCCTTCTTCACAAAGAAATGACGGCTTGGGACTCTCCATTGCGGCTCGGCACAAGCCATCAATTCCCTGAAAGCTGCAGAGTCCACCAGTTGGAAAGGGAGGGACTGCAACACCAGCAACTTAGAGAGGAGCACATTCAACTTCTGCGCCGTTGGATGAGTGGGCGCATACTGTTGTCTCTTGGACATGGCTTCGCCGATCAATTGTTGGCAGAATGGCTGACTACGAGCGGAAGAAGCAGGAGCGCAAGAAGGAGGGTTTGACACAATGATCCCTTCGGCTGAGGTGGTGGAGCCTTGGCTGGATGACGGAGGGAGCGGATGGCCACTGGGTGATGCGGCAGGCTGGACCACTACCTCGGAGCCACGGTTATCCCAGGCCGCTTTATGGTGGCGAATCATGTGTTGATGCAGGGCCGTGGTGCCGAGATTGGGACCCTGGCCACGCTTCACTTTCTGCCCACAGATTTTGCATGTGACTACGCTAAGGTCCTCCGGATTCTTTATGAAGAACAATCACACCGCAGAGTAGCTGATTTTCCCACCCGCAGTTCGCACTATTTCACTGCTATTGGCGCCGTCTCCAGGAACCCCTGTTCCACTACCTCCCTGAATGGTAGCTTGCCACGAAGCAGGTGGTCTCCCCCTGGCACGTTTGGCTCCTGAATTTCCACTACTGCCACCACCACGCTGATTGCCAACTGTGCTACCGCCTTGCTGCCTCATAGACAAAGAGCAAATCTCTTCTCCTGATGATGATGAAGCCCCAGCTTCTGCACCCGGCTCCCAATTGCGATCGGCTTCATCATCATCAAAAGATGTGTGCACTTCACTGATGTCCTCCTCGTGTTCCACAACAGTGTCTGCCTCAGGACCCTGAACAATTGAAACACCGCCTCCCACGTCACTCTCCTCGTCACTACTTGCCCGCCTTGCGGAGCAAGGGACGCATGTCTCCTCACATTCTTGGCTGCCCATTAGATGCTGACTGTCCTCTATTACATCGTCCTCACTAAATAGTGGAGCTGAACCCAGAGCATGAGATACTTCTTTGGGAGAGGGAACAGCATAGGACAAAGGCAATGGGATTAAGGGGACTGCTCCCGGGCCATGCCAACTGAGGGTTGTGTCTGAGGAACCCACCGACTCTTGACTGGGGTTGTCAGATGTCGCTTGTGATGATGGGGATGAGTGTGCAAACCAATTGACGAGAAGAGATGGGTCGACGACACGACCGCTGGGTGTTAACGGGAGCTCAGGCCTATTGCTGCGACTCCTGCTGCCGCTTGCCCCAAGTCTGCTGCCAACTCTGTCTGACGTATGTAGGCCTCTGCCCCTTCTCTGTGCACGTCCTGGCACTTCCCTGCCTGACATACTTAGTGCGTTTATGAGGGTATAGAACAGCTGCAGGCGATCACTTACGGCTGTCCTTTCAAAGTATATAGGCCCTAGACAGAATAACAGTTACTAAATAGTACACTCCTTTGTTGTATGTATGCCCTTTGCAATGATGAGCGCACTGTTAAGCATATTTATACGCAGAAAAAAAAATTGTTGTAAACACCAGCCAGTGTATACTAATGTGTGGAATAGCACTGAATTTAGCACCGAGACAGAAGTACAGGTACTAAATAGTACACTACTTGGTTGTATGTATGCCCTTTGCAATGATGAGCGCACTGTTAAGCGTATTTGTACGCAGGAAAAACTTTTTTTTCTTTAATACACGTTATGTGTGGTATAACACTTAATTTAGCACAGAGACAGAAAAAAAGGTGGTATATGGTACACTATTTGCTTGTATTTAGGCCCTTTGCAATGATAAGGCCACTGTTAAGCGTATTTTTACTCAGGAAACCCTTTTTTTTTTCTTTAATACACCGGCAGGTGTATAACGTGTGGTATAACACTTAATTTAGCATAGAGACAGAAAAAAAGGTAGTATATAGTATGCTATTTGCTTGTATTTAGGCCCTTTGCAATGATAAGGCCACTGTTAAGCGTATTTGTACTCAGGAAAAAAAAAAATTCTTTAATACACCGGCAGGTGTATAACGTGTGGCATAACACTGAATTTAGCACAGAAACAGAAAAAAAGGCAGTATATGGTACGCTATTTGCTTGAATTTAGGCCCTTTGCAATGATAAGGCCACTGTTAACTCCTTAAGGACACATGACGTACCGCTACGTCATGTGTCCTGGTCCTGCGATATAACGCGGGGTTACACGGTAACCCCGCATCATATCGCGGCGGGCCCGGCGTCATAGTGAAGCCGGGACCCGCCGCTAATAGCGCGCGGCACTGATCGCGGTGTCGCGCGCTATTAACCCTTTAGCCGCGCGCTCAAAGTTTAGCTGCGCGGCTAAAAACGAAAGTAAAGGTGCCCGGCTAGCTCAGGGAGCTGTTCTGGATAGCCGCAGTATAATCGCAGCATCCCGAACAGCTGTATTACAGGAGGAAGGTCTCTTACCTTCCTTCCTACAGTCTGATCGCTGATTGAATGCTTCAAGCCTGAGATCCAGGCTTGAGTAATCAATCACCGATTTCACTGATTGTTGCCTTGCAACGGCAAGGCAGCAGTCTGTGAATGAAATCAGACATTGCAAGTTGATAGGTCTCTATGGCACCTATCAGCTTGCAAAAAAAAAGTGTAAAAAAAAAGTTAACCCTTTCAGGTATTCCCTTCTGTATTAAAAGTTTGAATCAACCGGCATTTCCTAGTAACAAAATAAAACAGTGTAAATAAAAATACACATATGTGGTATCATCGCGTGCGGAAATTTCCGAACTTAAAAAATATACCACTTTTTAAACCACACGTTCAATGGCGTACGCGCAAAAAAATTCCAAAGTCCAAAATATTGCATTTTTGATCACTTTTTATACCACAAAAAAAGTGAATAAAAAGTGATCAAAAATTCTGATCAGAGCAAAAATGGTACCACTAAAAACTTCAGATCACAGCGCAAAAAATGAGCCCTCATAGCGCCCTGAACACAGAAAAATAAAAAAGTTATAGGGATCAGAATATGACAATTTTAAACGTATAAATTTTCCTGCAAGTATTCATGATTTTTTTCTGAAGTGACACAAAATCAAACTATATAAGTAGGGTATCATTTTAACCGTATGGACCTACAGAATAAAGATAAGGTGTCATTTTTGCCGATAAATGTACTGCGTGAAAACAGAAGCCCCCAAAACTTACAAAATTGTGTTTTTTTATCAATTTTGTCGCACATATTTCTTTTTTCCCGTTTCACCGTAGATTTTTGGGTAAAATGACTAATTTCATTACAAAGTAGAATTAGTGATGCAAAAAATAAGTCATCATATAGAATTATAGGTGAAAATTTTAAAGAGTTATGATTTTTTAAAGTTAAAGAGGAAAAATTGAAAATGAAAAAACGGAAAAAGCCCCGGTCCTTAAGGGGTTAAGCGTATTTTTACGCAGGAAAACCTTTTTTTTTCTTTAATACACCGGCAGGTGTATAACGTGTGGTATAACACTGAATTTAGCACAGAGACAGAGTAACAGGTGAAAAATGGTAAAAAGGCACTAAAGTCCACACTAATATGACTTATTTCTGAACAGCAGCAGGACCCAACAGTGCAGAACCACAAAAAAAAATAAAAATACAGAGATTAAACCCTAAATTGCACTCTGTCACACAATTCTGAGCAGCAGAAGATTTGTGGAGAATAAAAACTCAATAGAGCTGAAAAATGAGGAGATAAGATGCTTCAGAAAGTTGAGGCAGCTTGGAGATCTGTATGAGGCAGCTGACAGCTATCTGCCCCTCTCTGCTGCAATGCTCAATAACGTGAATAGGAGGCTTAGCAATCAATGATCCTTCTCAGTGTAATGGAGGGGCAAGCTGTGCATAACTAGCTTGCCCCCTGACTGGTGAGCAGTAAGAGGTTAAGAAATATACAGGCAAGGTTTTTAGCCCCCTCCCCCGCCTGTAAAACTTGCAAATGGCTACAGTGGTATGTCCCATGGGTGGGGGGGGGGAAGGAGTGCACCAATCAGGGGTTTAATAGTTTCCCGGGCTTTCAGAGGCCCTCCCCTGGGTATTTATAGCTGTGGTGCCTCCCTTCCCCCCTCAATCTGCCCAGGACCCGGAGTTTTGTCTGCCGGTTGGTATGTATCTGCCCCTTATATTATGGCCCGGATGGAGCAGGAGGGTGAGGGTTGGCATGCTCGCTTGTGGCTAGCTGGCCTCCCCTCCTGTTGCACCCTGGCGTTAGGTTCGGGAGGCTGGCGGACCTCTCGCCCTCTCACAGTCCCGCTCTCCTTTGACACCCTCCCCCCCCGTCCGCCTGTCCTGCCCGTTCCTTTACTCCTCTTCCCTGCCCCGTTCCTTTAATCCTCTTCCCGTACCTTTAATCCTTTTCCTTGCCCGTTCCTCCAATCCACTTCTCTGCCCCTGGCCCGTGCCCCTTTGCCAGGCGTGCTCCTTATGTGCGCGCTTTGCCTCCTTCCCCGTTGCTGTCCCCTCCGTCTGCGGTGGCGGCCCCCTGGGTTGCTGCGGCTGTTTTGTGTAGCCTTGCGCAAATGGACGTTTATTAACGTCCATTTGCGTGTTCCCAGATATAATGCGCGCTCACAAGGCGAGCGCGTATCATAGCTGTCGGGTCCCAGTTGCTATTAGCAACCAGGACCCGTGCTAATGCCGGACATCGCCGATCGGGCAGATGTCCGGCATTACCTTTTTGGATGCGGCGATCAAAGTTGATCGCCGCATCTGAATGTATGTATAGGCGTCCCGGCTGCTCAGTCGGGCTGATCGGGACCATCGCGATTAAATCGCGATGTCCCGATCAGCTGGAACGCAGCAGGAGGGTCACTCACCTGCCTCCTGCACGTCCGCTCGTGGATTGATTGCTCCAAGCCTGAAATTCAGGCTTGAGCAATCAATCACTGACAACCCAGATCATTGCCATGTTAATACATGGCAAGTGATCTGTGTGTGCAGTGTTATGGCTCCCTATGGAGCTATAGCATTGCGCACAAAAAAAAAAAAAAAAAAAAAAAAAAAAAATTAACCCTTGCCATGATAAATGTTTGGATCACTCCTCTCCCCCCCCCTTTTTCCCCCATACATAAAAACATGAATTAAAATATAAATACATAACTAATAATAATTAAATAAATAAATAAAATAAAAACTGTATTACATCAAGCATGTATATGGTATCGCTGCGTGCGTACATGTCCGTACTATCTAAATATGTCTTCGATTGCAGCATTCCTTCAATGGCGTATACGCAAAAAAAAAAAAATTTACTTAATTAATTAATTTAAAAAAAAAAAATTAAATAAATAAATAAATAAAAAAATAAAAAAAAAAATAATAATACAAAAAATTAAAATAAAAAAAGAAGAAAAAAATAAAAGAAAAATTACAATAAAAAAAAAAAAAAAAGTACAAACTGTGTAGATTTCAATACACAGGCACATGTGGTATTGCCACGTGCGTCAATGTCCGCACTATCATGTTATATATCCTCATTTGATCCGCGTGTAAGCGCGAATTAAAAATTAAATATATAAATTCTACAGTCCCATATAGCGTATTTTGGTCGCTTTTCATACCTATAAAATAAATAAATAAATAAATAAATAAATTATAAATAAAATATATATATATATATATATATATATTTATATCGCAACTCTGTTTGACACGACAATTGTATCGCTGTAAACTTCGGATCACGGCGCATGGTTCAGGCAGCCACTGCACCCCGAACCCTCTCCGCTGCTGTCCCTCTTCCTGAGTTCTCTGCTGCTGGTTTCCCGGCGCCATTCCGGGCGGCGGCAGAGTACCCGCAACCAGGTGGTCTCCAGCGTGCCTTGTTCAACGCCTGCGGTGGTGAAGTGGTTCCTCCTGCTTTTGTGCCTTCTCCATCTTCTGGACTTAGTGAGTGTGCTGTTGCGGGGGGGCAGGGGGGGCTCTATTTTCGTGCCTGCCCTTGGTGCTTTGGCAGGCCAGTTGTCTTCAACTGGCTAGCTGGGTTGGTTCCCTCTCCTTCCCCGGTTAGTGTGCTTATGGCTGTTTTGGTAGTTTCCACCTTTTGTTCCTGTGGGTTTGTTGGGTTTGGGTCTCGGATATAGGTGTATGTCTATGTTGGTCTCTGGTTGTGAGTTGGGTACGTCTCTTCTTGACGGGGTGCTTTGGTGTGGTATCAATTTCTGCGGTGCACGCTTAGGTGAGTGGTCTTTTGGCCTTACGCTCTGGATGACCGGTGTTACGCCTAGCGCTCCGGGTCCCCGCTCCTCCCCGGAGCGCTCACGGCGCCTTTCTCCCTGCAGCTCCCCGGTCAGCGCTGACCGGGAGCGCTGCCCTGTCATGGCCGTTGGGGATGCGATTCGCACAGCGGGACGCGCCCGCTCGCGAATCGCATCCCAGGTCACTTACCCGTTCCCGTCTCCTGCGGTCATGTGCTGGCGCGCGCGGCTCCGCTCTCTAGGGCGCGCGCGCGCCAGCTCCCTGAGACTTAAAGGGCCAGTGCACCAATGATTGGTGCCTGGCCCAATTAGCTTAATTGGTTCCCATCTGTTTCCTGGCTATATCTAGTCTCCTCCCTTGCACTTCCTTGCCGGATCTTGTTGCCCTAGAGCCTAGTGAAAGCGTTTTTGTGTGTTTATACCCTGTGTACCAGAACTTTGCTATCTCCCCTGACTACGAACCTTGCCGCCTGCCCCCGACCTTCTGCTACGTCCGACTTTGCTTCTGCCTACTCCCTTGTACCTCGCCTATCTTCAGCAGCCAGAGAGGTGAGCCGTTGCTAGTGGATACGACCTGGTCACTACCGCCGCAGCAAGACCATCCCGCTTTGCGGCGGGCTCTGGTGAAAACCTGTAGTGTCTTAGAACCGGTCCACTAGCACGGTCCTCGCTATCCCTCTCTGGCACAGAGGATCCACCTCCTGCCAGCCGGCATCGTGACAGTAGATCCGGCCATGGATCCCGCTGAGGTTCCCCTGCCAGTTGTCTCTGATATCGCCCGACAGATCGCCCATCTAACCCACCAGCTGTCGGAAGTGTCCACCATTGTGCGCCAACATTCGCAACTTCTTCAGCAATCATCTCCTTCGCCAGCTCCTGCACCTCCTCCGCTGCGAGTGGCCACTCCTAGCCTCCACCTGTCCTTGCCGGACAAATTTAATGGGGACTCTAAGTTTTGCCGTGGCTTTCTTTCGCAATGTTCATTGCACCTGGAGATGATGTCGGACCTGTTTCCCACTGAAAGGTCTAAGGTGGCTTTCGTAGTCAGCCTTCTGTCTGGAAAAGCTCTGTCTTGGGCCACACCGCTCTGGGACCGCAATGACCCCGTCACTGCCTCCGTACACTCCTTCTTCTCGGAAATCCGAAGTGTCTTTGAGGAACCTGCCCGAGCCTCTTCTGCTGAGACTGCCCTGTTGAACCTGGTCCAGGGTAATTCTTCCGTTGGCGAGTATGCCGTACAGTTCCGTACCCTTGCTTCAGAATTATCCTGGAATAATGAGGCACTCTGCGCGACCTTCAAAAAAGGCCTATCCAGTCGCATCAAGGATGTGCTGGCCGCACGAGAGATTCCTGCCAATCTGCAAGAACTCATCCATCTAGCTACCCGCATTGACATGCGTTTTTCTGAGCGACACCAAGAGCTCCGCCAGGAAAAAGACTTAGATCTCTGGGCACCTCTCCCACAGTATCCGTTGCAATCTACGCCTGGGCCTCCCGCCGAGGAGGCCATGCTAGTGAATAAATTTCGCATTCCGGTGACCCGTCTTGTCAAGCCACTCCACGTTTCCGCGGTCAACGGAGCCAAGTTGGATTGCACCATACGTTTCCGCACGGAGCCCCTTCTTATGAGCATCGGATCTCATCATGAGAGGATTGAACTTTTGGTCCTCCCCAATTGCACCTCGGAAATTCTCCTTGGACTTCCCTGGCTTCAACTTCATTCCCCTACCCTGGATTGGTCCACTGGGGAGATCAGGAGTTGGGGGTCCTCTTGTTCCAGGAACTGTCTAAAACCGGTTCCCAGTACTCCCTGCCGTGACCCTGTGGTTCCTCCTGTTTCCGGTCCCCCTAAGGTCATTAAGGACTCTGCCTGCCACAGGAAATGCCCCTCCCCCCCTCCCAGTCCCGTCAGGCAAGCCTCTGTGCCACCCCATGGCCCCCGTCCTGGTGTCACACTGCCCCGTGCCAGGTCTCGCCCTCTGCCCTCTCTCCCCATTCCTACTCCTGCGGTTCTGCCTGCCGTTGAGGAATCCCTCCTTCCTTTCCCGGTGTCCTCATCCCAGGGGAGGCAGTTACCCGATAAAGAGAAGGGGAGACCTAAGGGGGGGGGTACTGTTACGCCTAGCGCTCCGGGTCCCCGCTCCTCCCCGGAGCGCTCACGGCGCCTTTCTCCCTGCAGCTCCCCGGTCAGCGCTGACCGGGAGCGCTGCCCTGTCATGGCCGTTGGGGATGCGATTCGCACAGCGGGACGCGCCCGCTCGCGAATCGCATCCCAGGTCACTTACCCGTTCCCGTCTCCTGCGGTCATGTGCTGGCGCGCGCGGCTCCGCTCTCTAGGGCGCGCGCGCGCCAGCTCCCTGAGACTTAAAGGGCCAGTGCACCAATGATTGGTGCCTGGCCCAATTAGCTTAATTGGTTCCCATCTGTTTCCTGGCTATATCTAGTCTCCTCCCTTGCACTTCCTTGCCGGATCTTGTTGCCCTAGAGCCTAGTGAAAGCGTTTTTGTGTGTTTATACCCTGTGTACCAGAACTTTGCTATCTCCCCTGACTACGAACCTTGCCGCCTGCCCCCGACCTTCTGCTACGTCCGACTTTGCTTCTGCCTACTCCCTTGTACCTCGCCTATCTTCAGCAGCCAGAGAGGTGAGCCGTTGCTAGTGGATACGACCTGGTCACTACCGCCGCAGCAAGACCATCCCGCTTTGCGGCGGGCTCTGGTGAAAACCTGTAGTGTCTTAGAACCGGTCCACTAGCACGGTCCTCGCTATCCCTCTCTGGCACAGAGGATCCACCTCCTGCCAGCCGGCATCGTGACAACCGGGTTTTGTGGATTTAGCTCCTGAGGCTTGTTCCTTATTTTGAATCGGTGGCACCCAGTTACGGTTTTGTTTCTTTTGGTTTTCTCCCCCTTTGTTTGGTGTTTCTCTCCGTCACTAGTGGTAGTCCCTCTCCGCTGCTCTGTTTGTCCTAGTGTATTGGCTGATGTTTTCTCCTGTTTTGCTCCCGATCTTTGGTAGGCATGGGACTCCTGTATGTCGTGCTGGGTGCTTTAGCTGATGTGGCGGTGGGTAGGTTTCGCTTTGAGTCTCAGTTTGTCTTTCCTCGTGGTTTCTTTTGTTTGTGGTGGTTTTCCGGAGGGGGATACTCCTGTGCTCTACGCTTGTTGGGGTGTGGTTTGTTGCAGTCTTCCGCATGCCGCGTTGGCGTTGGTCTGCAGTTTTCCTGTGGACGGGGAGTGATTGCGTTTTCTCTGCTTTGGTTTCCTCGGGGCTCGCTAGGTGCCCCTGTTCCGGTCCTTGCTGGTTTACTGTAAGTTCCGCATGGAATATGGTTCTGGGCGGAGTTTTTTCCTGCAGGTTGTCTTTGGCCGCCGAGGGTGTCTGGTATTTGGGCCCCCGCATATGTGCCCCTGGTACGCTTTGGGCTGACATTTCGGTTGGTTGGGGTTTTTTCAAGGGTCATGCGGTGGCCTGGCCTGCTTTCAGTTCCCTGCACGGGGAGCTCGCTATGTTCTCGGATGTGGCTGGTTTGGTCGGTTGTTTGTGTGGTGTTTGGTTTTCCAGTGGTGCTGTGGGGTGGTTTACCCCTGGGTCTTGGTAGTCAGTGGGTTTCTGCCATGCTTGGGGTTTTGTTTGTGCTTCTCCCTTGGTGTTGGTTGTGGGACTTTGGGTGCTTGCTTCGGCAGCTCATGTTCTAGGCTTGTAACGTTATTGTGTGGGTTGCAAGTCCCCTGCGCTTGGTTGCGCGCTAATTTTGTGATGCTTTTCTTCTTTTCTAGTGTGTGATTTGAGTGATCACGGGGCGTGTTTTTCTTCCTGTGCTCTGTCTGTTGCATCTAGTGCTTCGCTGTTTGGAGTTACAATTTCTTTCAGGGCTATGCTCCCTGGGTCGGTATTGGGTGTTGACGCTTTGTCCTGTTTTCTCTGGCTGTAGTTCCGGAGGGTTGCTTGTGTGGCCGGCCCGTGGGTCATCGGGGAGAGTGGTGTAATTTGTGGTCCGCTTTGGTGGCTCCTGCGACTTGGTCGCACTCACGGTACGGTACTTGCGAGTGGTTGGTGTTGGTGTGGAGGCCGGGATGTCTATCTACAGTCGTGGAGGGTCCCGGAGGTTCTAAAGGGTCTGTGGACAGGGGATAAAAACATAAAAAAAAAAAAAAAAAAAAAAAGTAATAAATAAATATTGGTTTCGGTACCTGGAATGCCCTTTGAAGTGACCTTACGAGGCTAATGTTTGATTTCCTGTTTCGTTTTAATAGGATGTGATAACGGAAGTTATCTGCTGTGTCACCTCTCCAAGGAGGTTCGAGATTTGGGCAGTGTTCTCAGTGTATCCAAATAACATTCTGAGTATGTGATGTGGGATCTTCACCTGTTCATGTGAATCAGCTAAAAATAAAAATAAAATAAAAATAATAAATAATCTAAAAAAATAAATAAATAAAAAGTTGGGTGGCTTTCCCGCTGTGCTGCACGGCACATGGCAGGGGGTGATTTTCTTTCTGCTTTGCGGGTGGTGTATACATAGGGGCTGGGCCCGCGAGTGGGTGGCCTTGCTGTCGGCGACCGGTTTTTCCTATCTGTTTTTGGGTCGCTTAGTGGCGGCTGCAGGTTTTTGGTTGTCGTTTTTGCGTTGTTTTTCTGATCCGAGTTTTTGCGCTAGCTTTTTTCAGGGCTATGTGGATGGGGCACTTTTTCTTTCTCCTCGTCTCCTTCCATGGGACTTGGGTGTCTGTGTTTTTGGGTGCCTATTTTGTGCGTTTCATGGTAAAAGTTTAAAAAAATAAAATAAAAAATAAAACTAATAAAGGCCCGTCGGTCCGAGACTGTTTAGGCGATCCGGGACACGCAGCTCGTGCTCCATGAGGGTCCGCGAATGACTGTTTTGTGAGTTCTGGATTTGCTCTCTTTTTGTATCGGGGCCGGCGGAGGTGGCTGGGTTTCCGGAGAGGGTAGCGCTGCACGACGGCCGCGGGCGATCTGCATGTTGTGTTGCTATATTCGCCCAGTTTGATGTTTCCCAGGTGTGTTTTTGTTTTGAGAGCGGCTTTCGAGGTGGTGCGAGTGCTGCAGCACCCTTCGGTGTATGGGCGAGTCTGAGAGATGAGTTCACACGGGTTATTAAAAAAAAAAAAAAAAAAAATTTATAAAATTGGTCCTGGTGGCAGGTACCCGGATTTCCTGGAGAGGAAAAGTGTTGAGCGGATTTCCTGGAGAGGAAAAGTGTTGAGCGGATTTCCTGGAGAGGAAAAGTGTTGAGCGGATTTCCTGGAGTGGAAAAGTGTTGAGCGGATTTCCTGGAGAGGAAAAGCGCTGAGCGGATTTCCTGGAGAGGAAATGTGTTGGGTGTGCTGGGGGGCTGGAGGTGGCCCCAGGTGTTGGCTATCCACTATCTCTTGGGTGGGGGTCGGAGCCCAGTGTAGGGCTAACTGGTCTCCTCCGTGGCGGTAAGAAGACGGTGAAAGCGGGGTCAACCCGGGGTAGACCTCCACACAGGACGGTGTGGCAGCACCTCTCGGGTTGGTAAGAAGCCAATCGGTGTCTTTGTTACAGTTAAATTGTTATTTATATAAGTAATTTTATAAATAAAGCTGTGGCCGATCCCCACCCACGGAAAAGTTAAATTGTTGTTGTGTCAGTTATTATTTAAGTATTTATTGTAGTAAGGGGGAGGGGTAGTTATAGCCTGCTAGGAGCTAATTGTGTCTCAGCAGTCTGGAGGGGCAAGCTGTGCATAACTAGCTTGCCCCCTGACTGGTGAGCAGTAAGAGGTTAAGAAATATACAGGCAAGGTTTTTAGCCCCCTCCCCCGCCTGTAAAACTTGCAAATGGCTACAGTGGTATGTCCCATGGGTGGGGGGAGGAAGGAGTGCACCAATCAGGGGTTTAATAGTTTCCCGGGCTTTCAGAGGCCCTCCCCTGGGTATTTATAGCTGTGGTGCCTCCCTTCCCCCCTCAATCTGCCCAGGACCCGGAGTTTTGCCCTCCCTCCCTCCCTTTTTGTATCTTTGTTTATTGTAAGTCACAGCTTGGCGGTAAGAAGACGGTGAAAGCGGGGTCAACCCGGGGTAGACCTCCACACAGGACGGTGTGGCAGCACCTCTCGGGTTGGTAAGAAGCCAATCGGTGTCTTTGTTACAGTTAAATTGTTATTTATATAAGTAATTTTATAAATAAAGCTGTTGCCGATCCCCACCCACGGAAAAGTTAAATTGTTGTTGTGTCAGTTATTATTTAAGTATTTATTGTAGTAAGGGGGAGGGGTAGTTATAGCCTGCTAGGAGCTAATTGTGTCTCAGCAGTCCAGCACAGCACTCTGCACTCCTGTCTTTCCCTAATGCTGATGTGACTAGCAGTTGCAGTGTAACGCTGTGGTATGAGCTATTCACACACACGCAGTCCCGTCCTCTCCATCTGAGTGCATAGATGAAATGAAGAGAGGCAAGATGGCCGCCGATTATATAGGGCCTGTGACATCACAGGGGTCAGTGAACACTGATAGGCTGCATCTCACATGTGGTTCAGGGTCAGACCGCCTACCTTCATTCCCGCCCTCCCATAATCCCCTGCCCCATGTACTCACATGTGGATCCGCCATCTTAGCTCTCCAATAGCCTGGAACGCTGTAAAATGGAGTTTAATGAAGCGATTCGTGTGATGGAATCGCGGCAATATTCGTATTCGTTGCTAAACTAATTTTTCATGAAATTCGTAACAAATTCGGGTTCGTCAACTTCGATCCGCTCATCTCTAGTCTTAAGGCTAACTGGACCCCTTGTTACGTGCCTTGAGGGGTGTAGTTTCCAAAAAGGTATACCATTTGGGGGTTTTCTGCTGTTCTGGCACCATAGGGGCGACATGCCCCCCAAAAACCATTCCAGCAAAATTCACTCTCCAAAATCCCATTGTTGTTCCTTCCCTTCTGAGCCCTCTACTGCGCCCGCTGAACACTTGACATACACATATGAGGTATTTCCTTACTCGAGAGAAATTGGGTTACAAATTTTTGGGGGCTTTTTTTCCTATTACCCCTTGTAAAAATTCAAAAACTGGGTCTACAAGAACATGCGAGTGTAAAAAATGGAGATTTTGAATTTCCTCCTTCACTTTGCTGCTATTCCTGTGAAACATCTAAAGGGTTAACACACTTACTGAATGTCATTTTGGATACGTTGAGGGGTGCAGTTTTTATAATGGGCTCATTTATGTGGTATTTCTAATATGAAGGCCCTTCAAATCCACTTCAAAATTGAACTGGTCCCTGAAAAATTCCGATTTTGAAAATTTTGTGAAAAATTGGAAAATTGCTGCTGAACTTTGAAGCCCTCTGATGTCTTCTAAAAGTAAAAATATGTCAACTTTATGATGAAAATATAAAGTAGACATATTGTATTTGTGAATCAATATACCGTATTTATCGGCGTATAACACGCACTTTTTAGGCTAAAATTTTTAGCCTAAAGTCTATGTGCGTGTTATACGCCGATACCGCCCCAGGAAAGGCAGGGGGAGAGAGGCCGTCGCTGCCCCCTTCTCTCCCCCTGCCTTCCCTGGGGTCTAGAGCCCTGCTGCCGGCCCTTCTCACCCCCTGGTTATCGGCGCCGCTGCCCGTTCTGTCCCCCTGACTATCGGTACCGGCGCCGGTAGCCAGGGGGAGAGAAAGGGCAGCGGCACCCATTGCCGGCGCCGCTGCCCTGTTGCCTCCCCCCATCCCCGGTGGCATAATTACCTGGGTCGGGTCCGCGCTGCTGCAGGCCTCCAGCGTGCGTCCCCTTAGTCGTTGCTATGCGCTGCACGGCGCGGCGCATGACGTCAGTGCGCCGCACCGTGCATAGCAACGACGCAGGGGACGCACGCAGGAGGCCTGCAGCAGCGCGGACCCGACCCAGGTAATTATGCCACCGGGGATGGGGGGAGGCAACGGGGCAGCGGCGCCGGCAATGGGTGCCGCTGCCCCTTCTCTCCACCTGGCTGTCGGTGCCGCTTCTTTCACCCTGGCTATCGGCGCCGGCAATGGGGCGCCGATACCGATAGTCAGGGGGACAGAACGGGCAGCGGCGTCGATAGCCAGGGGGAGAGAAGGGCCGGCAGCAGGGCTCTAGACCCCAGGAAAGGCAGGGGGAGAGAAGCGGTGCGTGGTATACCACGATAAATACGGTATAATTTATTTGGAATGCCTGTTTTTGTTACAAGCAGAGAGCTTTAAAGTTGGAAAAATGCAAAATTTTAAATTTTTCCATAAAATTTTTTAATTTTTCACCAAGAAATGATGCAAGTATCGACAAAAATTTACCACTAACATGAAGTAGAATATGTCACAAAAAACTATCTCGGAATCAGAATGAAAAGTAGAAGCATCCCAGAGTTATTAATGCTTAGGCTGGGTTCACACTGTGGAATTTCTGGGCAGAATTTCTGCCGGAGATCAAGATGGCAGCACTAGGACCCCGCAGACTGCATTGTCGTCCCCATAGATGTCAATGCATTTTTGAGCAGATCTCCCAAAAGATCCACCCAAAAATGCATTGCCATCTATGGTGACGGCAATGCAGTCTGTGCGGTCTTAGTGCCGCCGTCTAAATCTCCAGCAGAAATTCTTCCCAGAGAATCCATAGTGTGAACCTAGCCTTAAAGTTACTGTGGTCAGATGTGCAAAAAATGGCTGCATCCTTAACCCCTTAAGGACCAATGCAAATAAACCTGTACGCCCCTGAAAGACCAGGCCTGTTTTTTCAAATCGGGGATGTCTGTCTTTATTAGAGAATAACTCTGGTAACGTTTTGCCAATCACGATAATTCTGACATTGTTTTTTTGTCACAAGTTGTCCTTCATGTACATAGTAAAAGTAGGCCGATATCATTTGTAGTTTTTTTTTACAATGCAAAAAATCATGAAATTTTTACAAAAAATTACGATTTTTTGCTATTTTAACACTAATTGGTTGCATATATTTACACATACTGACCAAATAGTTTATGAAACTTATACTTTCAGATGTCTACTTTATTTTGACGTCATGTTTTAGTTTTTAATTAACATTTTAAATTAGTTAGAACCCTAACAATTTAACTTGAAATTTTGAAAATTTTGAAAATTTGAAAAGTACATATTTTTTATGTGCTATGCAAGGTTTGCAGAAATTAAAAGGTAGTAGAACATAGGAACACCCCCCCCCCCAAATGACCCCATTTTAAAAACTAGACCCCTTAAGGTATTCGCTAGGGGGTACAGTGAGTATTTTAACACCATAGTTTTTTGGCAGGAATTATTACAAAGTCAGTGTTAAAAATTCGAAAATTGCAATTTTTCACAAATGCATCATTTGGGGGGCATATTTTTTGTACATCAGTTCTGATATTGAGAGAAATGCACCCTATATTTTATTTAGCTGCTTGTCCCATGTTCGGAAATACCCCCTATTTGGCCATATATGGTTCCTTGGCCGCGTGGTAGGACTCAGAAGGAGAGGAGCGCCATTTGGCTTTCAGGGCAGAACAGTACCCCCACCCCCACAAGTGACCCCATTTATATACCGCACCCCTACAAGTTATTGGCTGGTCGGCTGGCAGTATAACGCGTCTGTCTGTGACAGTTAAGGCTCCTGATGGATATATCCGCCATGTTGTGGGAATAAGCACCCGCTCATGGCGAATATATCCATTACTGCTGCGGCTGGGTAGCTCAGTGTGTCCGCTCATGACTGCTGGCGGAAAATCCGCCGCTATGAGTGGACGCACAAAGCTACCCAGCCGCAGCAGGGAGCTCATTACCGTGACTGCTGCATAATGTGTAGGATCACGTGGCGGACATCCGCAGCATATTACATGCTGCAGATGTCCGCCAATGCGATCCTACACATTATGCTTTTTTTTTTTTATTGGATTCATTTAATAAATGTATTTTTAATATATATTTTTTTTTACACTTTTATTAAATTTTTATTTATTTTTACACTTTTATTTTATTTATTTATTTATTTTTACACTTTTTAATGCTTTGGAATACTTAGTATTCCAAAGCATTGCAGTTATATGCTGCCTGCCAGTTTTCACTAGCAGGCAGCATATTTCACTGGCAGGCAATACCCAGGGCAGACCTGGGGGTCTTTGTAGGACCCCCGGCAGCCCAGGTATGCAGCAGCACCCCGCGATCGCGATGCGGGGTGCTGCAGGAGAGACAGAGGGAGCCCCCTCCCTCTGTCAGAACTCCTTACAGCACGCGGTCACTTCTGACCGCGGCTGTAGGGGTTAAACTGTCGGGAGTGAAGTGAACTTCACTCCCGGCAGTGCGGCCACACACAGCACTCCGCGATCGCGCTGCGGGGTGCTGCAGAGGAGACAGAGGGAGCCCCCTCCCTCTGTCAGAACTCCTTACAGCCGCGATCACTTCTGACCGCGGCTGTAAGAGTTAAACTGCCGGGAGTGAAGTGAACTTCACTCCCGGCAGTGCGGCAGGCCCCGGCCAGCCGCAGACACACACAGCACCCCGCGATCGCGCTGCGGGGTGCTGCAGAGGAGACAGAGGGAGCTCCCTCCCTCTGTCATAACTCTTACAGCCCGCGGTCACTTCCGACCGCGGCTGTAAGGGTTAAAACTACCGGGACCGAAGTTTACTTCGGTCCTGGCAGTGCAGCAGGGTCCCGGCTGTGTAATACAGCCGAGTCCCTGCCGCGATCTCGTGGGTGCACTGGGCAGCACCCACGAGAATAATGGACGAGTATAGACGTCCAGGTGCGGGAACGCCCGCCAACCTGGACGTCTATACTCGTCCATGGTCGTTATCGGGTTAAGGTGAAAATGGGCTGGTTCCTTAAGGGGTTTTCCCCCACTGGCATTTGACAGATCTTTGGAACAGTGGGCTGTACAAATGAAAAATTTTCAGTTTTCATTTTCACAGACCACTGCTCAAAAAATCTATCAGACACATGTGAGGTTTAAATGCTCACTGCACCTCTTATTAGGGGTGTAGTTTCCAAAATGGGGTCAGATGTAGGGGGGGGGGTCACTGTTCCGGCACCATGGAGGCCTAAACGCACATGGCCTTCAATTTCAGCCAGATTCTCTCTCCAAAAGCCCAATGGCGCTCCTTCTCTTCTGAGCCCTGTAGTTCACCCGCAGAGCACTTTACATCCACATGTGGGGTATTTTCTGACTCAGAAGAAATGGGGTTACAAATTTTGCAGGGCTTTTTCTCCTATTACCCCTTGGGAAAATGATAAAATCGGGGTAACATCTGCATTTTAGTAAAAAAAATGTTAATTTTTTTTTATTTTCACCTCCAATTTGTCAAACTCTTGTGGGATGTTAAGGCTCACTATACCCCTTGTTACTTTACGTGAGGGATGTAGTTTTCAAAATGGGGTCACATGTGGGTGTTTTTTTTATGTTTATGTCAGAACTGCTGTGACTTTAGGCCTCAAATGTATATGGTACACTCTCCCTTCTGAGCCATGTTATGCGCCTGCAGAGCACTTTGCGTCAAAATATACATTTTTTTTTCCTTTTACCTCTTGTGAAAATTAAAAGTATGGGGCAACACCAGCATGTTAGTGTAAAACATGTAATTTATTTACACTAACATGCTGGTGTAGACGCCAAATTTACCTTTTCTTAAGGGGTAAAAGAAGAGAAAAAAAATTTGTAACCCATAACTGTTCCCTTGAAATATGAGAGGGCTCCAAAGTGAAAGAGCACCATGCGCATTTGAGGCCTAAATTAGGGATTTGCATCCACCACCAAATTACCCTACGGCAGTGCTTCCCAAATTGGGTGTCTCCAGCTGTTGCAAAACTCCCAGCGTGCCAGGACAGTCAATGGCTATGCCGATGTTCTGGCCTCTGTATCACCCGTCATGACGCACAGAGCAAGTTTGCTGACAGCAGGGTGCCGCAACCAAGATCACGGGGGTCCTCTGGAGAGGGGATAAGATGTCTAGGTGCGGAGTACCCCTTTAACCCCTTAAGGACTCAGCCCATTTTGGCCTTAAGGACTCAGACAATTTAATTTTTACGTTTTCATTTTTTCCTCCTCGCCTTCTAAAAATCATAACTCTTTTATATTTTCATCCACAGACTAGTATGAGGGCTTATTTTTTGCGTGACCAGTTGTCCTTTGTAATGACATCACTCATTATATCATGAAATGTATGGCGCAACCAAAAAACACTATTTTTGTGGGGAAATTAAAACGAAAAACGCAATTTTGCTAATTTTGGAAGGTTTTGTTTTCACGCCGTACAATTTATGGTAAAAATGACGTGTGTTCTTTATTCTGAGGGTCAATACGATTAAAATGATACCCATTATTACATACTTTTATATTATTGTTGCGCTTAAAAAAAATCACAAACTTTTTAACCAAATTAGTACGTTTATAATCCCTTTATTTTGATGACCTATAACTTTTTTATTTTTCCGTATAAGCGGCGGTATGGGGGCTCATTTTATGCGCCATGATCTGTACTTTTTTTTGATACCACATTTGTATATAAAAAACTTTTAATACATTTTTTATAATTTTTTTTTTAATAAAATGTATTAAAAAAGTAGGAATTTTGGACTTTTTAAAATTTTTTTCGTTCACGCCGTTCACCGTACGGGATCATTAACATTTTATTTTAATAGTTCGGACATTTACGCACGCGGCGATACCAAATATGTCTATAAAAAATGTTTTTTACGCTTTTTGGGGGTAAAATAGGAAAAAACGGACGTTTTACTTTTTTATTGGGGGAGGGGATTTTTCACTTTTTTTTTACTTTTACTTTTACATTTTTTTACATTTTTTTTTACACTTGAATAGTCCCCATAGGGGACTATTCATAGCAATACCATGATTGCTAATACTGATCTGTTCTATGTATAGGACATAGAACAGATCAGTATTATCGGTCATCTCCTGCTCTGGTCTGCTCGATCACAGACCAGAGCAGGAGACGCCAGGAGCCGCACGGAGGAAGGAGAGGGGACCTCCGTGCGGCGTTATGAATGATCGGATCCCCGCAGCAGCGCTGCGGGCGATCCGATCGTTCATTTTAAACGCGAACTCCCGCAGATGCCGGGATCTGTATTGATCCCGGCACCTGAGGGGTTAATGGCGGACGCCCGCGAGATCGCGGGCGTCGGCCATTGCCGGCGGGTCCCTGGCTGCGATTAGCAGCCGGGATCAGCCGCGCATGACACGGGCATCGCTCCGATGCCCGCGGTTATGCTTAGGACGTAAATGTACGTCGTGGTGCGTTAAGTACCACCTCACCAGGACGTACATTTACGTCCTGCGTCCTTAAGGGGTTAAGAGGGAAAAACATGATATATATTTAAAACCAACCCAAATGTACCTTATTTTTATTCTCTACCTAAGGTACATAAAGACCGGGGAAAAAAAATCCCCTTGTTGTCCGATAGTTGCCTGATGTTTATCTGAATATATAGACCATCAGTTACAGAAATGTGGGGTCTCTTTACCAGCATACCTCAGAGATAAAGGGCGTTTATTAACCCTATTGAGAGATATCATACGGGAAGAGGACTATATGTGGGCAACACTAGATGTTGCTTCATTATATAGCAATATACCACATGACAGAGGAGTGGAAGCTGTGTCATCTTTTTTAGTGGAAGATCCCTTGATGCCCATACATCAGAGGAACTTCATTTTGGAGGCCATTAAAGGAGTAGTCCAGTGCTGAAAAGCATCCCCTATCCCAAGGATAGGGGATAAGTTTCAGATTGCAGGGGGTCCGACCGCTGGTGGGCCCCCGCGATCTCCTGTATGGGGCCCTGGCTCTCTGGCCAGATAGCGCGTGTTGACCACAAGACGAAGCGGCAGCCGACACGCCCCTTCAAAAAAAGCGCTATGGCAGAGCCAGAGATTGCCAAAGGCAGAGCTGCATCAGTACCCCAAAAAATTTGAGTTCCTGGATTTAAATATCTATATTCCGGATGGCTGTTTGCATACTGCCACCTATTTTGAGAAGGTGGATGCAAACAGCTACCTCGACTTTAACAGTTGCCATCGGAAACAATGGAAGAAGAACATTCCATTCGGTCAAATGAAAAGAATCTGATGAATTTGATTCTGGTTTTCTAACCAGACCCGAATATAAGCCGAGGCCCCTAATTTCACCCCAAAAACCCAGGAAAAGTTATTGACTCGACTGTAAGCCTAGGGTGGGAAATACATCAACCCCCCCATGTAATCATCCAGACCCCCGTCATCATCCCACCCCCTGCATCATCACCGCCTGTCAATCCCTTCATTAGTGGTCTTCAACCTGCGGACCTCCAGATGTTGCAAAACTACAACTCCCAGCATGCCCGGACAGCCATCGGCTGTCTGGGTATGCTGGGAGTTGAAGTTTTGAAACCTCTGGAGGTCCGCAGGTTGAAGACCACTGCGGCCTTCTTCATCATCCAGACCCCCCTTCATCATCATCCCCCCCCCCCTCATCATCACCGCCTGTCAATCCCTTCATCAGTGGTCTTCAACCGGCGGGCCTCCAGATGTTGCAAAACTACAACTCCCAGCATGCCCGGACAGCCATCAGCTGTCCGGGCATGCTGGGATTTGTAGTTTTGAAACCTCTGGAGGTCCGCAGGTAGAAGACCACTGCGGCCTTCGTCATCATCCAGCCCCCCCCCCCCCCCCTCACCTTTTTGTTTTGTACTCGCCTCCCCTCGGCAGGAAGTTAGGGTGAGCTGGTCCTAGTGACGTTGCCCTGACGACGATGCACAGGGACATTGTACATGAACGTACCTGTGCGTCGTCATCAAGGCAACGTCACTAGTCCGTGACCGGACCCGAAGCGTGGAAAAGAGGGCCCCCTGGTGAAAATGGACAGCCCGCAACGACTAACCCTCCCCACCGGATGGTCCCTGCACCATAGAAGGCCCGAACCAGCTAACCCTTCCTTCCCACCGAGGGGAGGTGAGTACAAAACAAAAGGAGGGGGCTGGATGATGACGAAGGCCGCAGTGGTCTTCAACCTGCGGACCTCCAGAGGTTTCAAAACTACAACACTCAGCATGCCTGAGCATGCTGGGAGTTGTAGTTTTGCATCATCTGGAGGTCCGCAGGTTGAAGACCACTGAGAAGGGATTGACAGGCGGAGAGTTATAAGCCGAGGGGGGCGTTTTCAGCACGAAAAATGGTGCTGAAAAACTCGGCTTATACTCGAGTATATACGGTAGGTATTACACGTCACACACCAATATTTTTCTTTTATGTTTTTTATTTTTTTTGTATAGGTAATATTACCAGCTCATATTATTTTTTTTTATGGTTTTTCCGTGTCCTGTGCAGTATCTCTCCCAGAAGTCCACTTGATGGCCCTCGTGGTGGTCTACACCCCGAAGTCATCAATTCTTACTCTAAGAGAGAGTTTGCAGCTGTTCCTGGAGACGGTTAACATTAACCTCTGCATGGTGGAATAATAGGTCACGATGTTTATCAGGATCAGTAGAAGCATCACCCACTCGATGATTATGGTGGTGATTTCACGGATCTCGTCCCAGTCTTCATCATCATAGAATAATTCCTGTAATGTTTTATATCCAAAGTAGAAAATTGCGCAGGTAAAAGCCAGGCCACAGCAGGTGCATCTACTATGGTGGATGACTTTTTTTGCTCCTGGTAATTTATACATCTGGATGGACTGCCCAAGGTAGTATAAGGCTTCACATGTAATGGAAATTACCATGCTGACAAAGTGTATCCTGGGATATTCTTCGGGGGACAATACATGCATGACAGCTGTACCAAAACAGGAGGCCCACACAATGGCGAGCAGGATCCTCTGGATCAGGACCTGATGACCCCTGAACTCTTCAGTATGCATAACCATATACTTATAAATAAGAAAGGTTAGTACCAAAGTGCCAATGGATGTCCCTATGAAACCAATTCTCAATAATATGTTTTCGGGAAAGAAATTTCCCACGTCACTGTGAAGGAAAAGAAACCAATGTTATTGTGGATATTTCCTCACTCCCAACCCATGAAATAAGAATCTTGTGCTTGTTTATCTTACCTGATGTGCATCAGTGGCGAGGCGGCATGGCCGAGGACGACCGTCACGATGTAGCTGGTGGCAAGCCAGGCCGCACACCAAAACGCCAACAGAAGGGGGACGAACCCCAAACCTTTTAGCTCCATCTCAGTCAAGAAGAAGAAATAGAAGTTGCTAATCGCACTGTACCAATCTACAGAATGAAGGCTCGGGCGGCTGTCAGTGGAATGTCAGGACTCCAGCTGTCTATGACATCACATGTCTGATGTCACGATGACTGCTTGTTTCTTAGAGCTGCCATGATTTAGTATCTGCTATGGACAGAACCTGATGTTTCTACTATGGACCTTACAGACCCCAGAACCCAAGTAATTAGTGCAGGGGCTCCATTTTGATCATCTCATATTTCACATTATTTGAGTTCCAGGGCTCGGATACATTTGCACCCTCTATAGCAGTGGTCTCTAAGCTGTGAACCCCCAACCACTGCAAAACCACAACTCCCAGCATGCCCGGACAGCAACTTTGCATAAGGAAATAGTCTAATTAAACTTTTCTTATATATAGACTCCCCGACATCTCCAAGGATAAGCATCTAAGGGTCTCGTTCGATCTTAATGTTATACCTTTTTTCAATAAGATCGATGATTCCAAAATGTATGAATATAGAAATAATTCCATATAAGATACAAAAAGTTAGCATCCTCCATTTCTGGAAAAGTTTCTGAGTTGCCCAAAGCAACCAATCAGATTGCTTCCTTCATTTTTCAGAGGTCTTTTCAAAAATGAAAGAAGCAATCTGATTGGTTGCTATGGGCAACTGCATAACTCTTCCTCTACACTGGTTTTGATGAATCTCCCCCATAGAGAGAGATTTATCAAAACCTGACCAGTGGAAAAGCTGCTGAGATCCCCATAGCAACCAATCAGATTGCTTCTTTTATTCTTGAAAAAGCCTATGAAAAATTAAAGAAGCGATCTGATTGGTTGCTATGGGCAACTCAGAAACTTTTCCTCTGGACAGGTTTTGGGTTTTGATAAATCTTCCTCTATGGGGGAGATTCAGCAAAACCAGTGCAGAGGAAGAGTTGTGCTGTTGCCCATAGCAACCAATCAGATTGCTTCTTTCATTTTTGAAAAGGCCTCTGAAAAATGAAGGAAGCAATCTGATTGGTTGCTATGGGCAACTCAGAAACTTTTCCAGGAAAGTAAAGTTTAACCACAACCAGGGGCGGATCCAGAGTCTAGTCTCGGGAGGGGCACTATTAGAGAATTTTGTATTGGCGGACAGAAAATAAGGTGTTTCTTAACCCCTTAAGGACGCAACCCTTTTTCACCTTAAGGACTGGGCCCTTTTTCGCAATTCTGACCACCGTCACTTTACGAATTAATAACGCGAAAAAACTTTTACCAAATATTCTGATTCTGAGATTGTTTTTTCGTGACATATTCTATTTTATTTTGGTGGTAAATTTTCGGCGTTACTTGCATCCTTTTTTGGTGAAAAATCGCCAAATTTAATAAAAATTTTGAAAATTTTGCATTTTTCTAACTTTGAAGCTCTCTACTTGTAAGGAAAATTGATATTCACAATAAATTTTATTTTTCTTCACAAGTACAATATGTTCACTTTATGTTGGCATCATAAAATGGACATATTTTAGCTTTTTTTTAAAATTAGAGGGCTTCAAAGTAGAGAAGCAATTTTCAAAAATGTCATGAAAATTGCTAAATCTGAAGGGACAGATGTTACAGAACTACAACTATTTAAATAAAAAAATAAAAAAAAACGTATAGGGTTCCCCGTATTTTCATTCTCAGCACAATACCAACCAAACAGCAACAGCCTGACGTTACCAGGGTGGGCGGGGACCATTGTTACTGGCCCTCCCCAGCCTAAATAACACCAGCCTGTTACCGCCTAGGCCCAGGAGCACAATTTTTGACGCTCCGGGTCTGTTGGTACCGGCTCTTCCCGGCACCCCTGATGCGGTGGGTACCGGGGTAATAATTGGGGCTAGCGCTAGCTGTTTTTGGGGCTAGCGCTAAGCCCTGGCTTAGTAATGGATTCAGTCAATAAGACCAGCTTCCACTACAAACCCTGAAAATTCATTAAAAAAAACACAACACATTGGAAAAATTATTTTATTTAAAAAAACACTCCCCCACAGCCCTCGTTAACCATTTTATTAAAAAAAAAAATAATAATAATCCACCGTAATCCATCGAATCCGCAGTAATCCTCTGCATACACGGATCTGAAACGAGAAGAAAAAAAACACAAAAAAATGGTTATGACATTTTTGCCGCTGACCGCTGGCGAGAGCACCCATGATGCAATGTCTACCCAAACCAATTGGTGCAAAACTACAACTCCTAGCATGCCCAGACAGCCTTTGGCTGTCTGGGCATGCTGGGAGTTGTAGTTTAGCAACAGCTGGAGTCTCCCTGTCTGGGTAGACACTGCCAGAAGGGTCTTTTCACATTATACAAAACGGACAATGTGAACAGAGCTTCAGATTAACTAGCCTAGTTCGCTTCTGTAGCCCCGCCCCCTAATGACATCATCACTAGGGGCGGAGCTACACAGACCTGCCCGGTACTCGAGAGAAGTAAGCGGACTTCTTCTTCTGTATACACTATATACAGCTATCTATAGATAGCTGTATATAGTGTATACCGCCCAAAGGGTTAACCTGCACTGTCCAGCAGTGTAAGTTCACTCTTCCCTTGCTGGGCTTGCGCATAGCGCACAGCTCAGCAAGGGGTTAAGTGAGCCAGCAATGTGTATACTGTATGCACAGTGCAGGCTCACTGTAAGTTATGGCTGGGCAGTAGATATACCAGGTATACCTACGGCTCAGCGTCAGCTGTTCTCCCGGCTCTGTAGCCATGAGAACAGCTGATCCCGACGTTCACATCAGGAAATTGCAGAAGGTGTCAGGAGGAGTGACATCTGCTGGGATCTGTCCCTTACTGCAGGTACTAATAGTCCCAACTAGTGTTGAGCGCCATAGGCCATATTCGAATTCGCGAATATTCGCGAATATTCGCGAATATATGGACGAATACAGTATTCGTCATATATTCGCGAATATTTGCATATTCGTAATATTCTCGTTTTATTGTCGCATATGTGAAAAATTCGCATATGCGATAATTAACATATGCATAAATCAGCATATACAAAAACCATCGTAAGCGAAAATTCGCATATATGAAAATTAGCATATGCAAATTTTCGCATATGCGAAACTTCATTCACCAGTCTCACACAGTAGTATTAGAGCCTTCTTTACACCACACAAGCTGGAAGCAGAGAGGGATGATCACTGTGATGTGTACTGTGATTTAAAAAAAAAAAAAAAAATGAATATTCAGAATTACGAATATATAGTGCTATATTCGCAAATATTCGCGAATTCGCGAATATGCGATATTCGCGAATAAAATTCGCATTGCGAATATTCGCGAGCAACACTAGTCCCAACATGGAGCACACTCTGCTCCATGCTGGGAGCTGTAGTACCTGCATTAATAGACATATCGTAGCGAGACATATCACAGCTCTGCGGGAAATATGAATATGTGTATATATACGTGAGTGCAGGGGACCATAGAAGAGCTGCCGCCCCATCTATACAAGAAGATCGCAAGGGACCCCAGCGATCTGTCAATTAGTACAGGTAACTACTACTCCCAACATGGAAGAGTGTGTTCCATGCTGGGAGTTGTAGTACTACCTAAAAAATGTTTTAAAAAAAAAGTGAAAAACACGCACACACTACATTTTCATTATTGTCGGCTACATTTTTAGTGCTTTACCCGCTCACATAAATTGATCCCTGTTTAAAAATTAATAAACATTTCATAATAAAAAAGATACATTTCGTTAGATACAATTTTTTCCATCACTACTGTATCTTTTTTATTATGATTTTTTTATGGTACCCTACGAAATTTTAATAAAAAAGGCATCTCCATAATTTTTTAGGATCGCTAAAGTCCAAAAAAAGAATAAAAAGATTTACCGAATGTACCTGAATACCGAATGTATCCGAAAAAAATCAACCCCAAACACCCGAATACCGAATGTATCCGAAAAAAAATCAGCCCCGAACACCCGAATACTGAATGTATCCGAAGAATCAAAACCGAAAATATTGCCGAACTGAAAAGTTTTTTCCAAAACGAAACGAAACAAAACAAAAAATTTTGTAGTGCACAAGTCTAATGTGTGGCAGTGACTGGGACACAATGTCAATGACAGAAAGGTAATATATTATTAATATTAATGCCAAGTAATATTTTTAACCCCTTAAGGACCCATGACGTATGCATACGTCATGGTCTTTTCCTGGTCTCCGCCGCTCACCTGGTGGAGATCGCAAGCGGATCCCTGCTGAAATCCTTCAGCAGGGATCCAGGGCAAACGCCGAGGGGGGCCACAGTTTTGGACAGTTTTGGCATACTTGGAGTTGTAGTTTTGCAACATCTGGAAGGGCACAGATTGGGAACCACTGTATTAGTAGTCTGCAAACTGTAGTCCTCCAGATGTTGCAAAACTACAACTCCAAGTATGCTGGGAGATGTAGTTCGGCAACATCTGGCTCTAAAGATGTCGCCGAACTACTACTTCCAGCATGCCTGAGAATGTTTGGAGTTGTGGTTTTGCAACAACTGGAGGCACACTGGTTGGGAAACATTGTCTGTTTCCTAACTCAGCGTTTCCCAACCCGTGTGCCTCCAGCTGTTGCAAAACTATAACTACCAGCATGCACTGATAGACTGTGCATGCTGGAAGTTGTAGCTTTGCAACAGCTGGAGATTGCCCCCCCCCCCCCCCCCCCTGTGAATGTACAGGGTACATTCACATGGGCAGGGGCTTAAAGTGAGTATCAGGCTGCAAGTTTGCGATGCAGCAAATTTTGTGCGGCAGCTCAAACTCGCAGCGGGAAACTCGCTGTAATCCCCCGCCCGTGTGACTGTACCCTAAAAACACTACACTACACTAACACAAAATAAAATAAAAAGTAAAAAACACTACATATACACATACCCCTACACAGCCCCCCTCTCCAATAATAATGAAAAACGTCTGGTACGCTACTGTTTTCAAAATGGAGCCTCCAGCTGTTGCAAAACAACAACTCCCAGTATTGCCGGACAGCCGTTGACTGTCCAAGCATGCTGGGAGTTTTGCAACAGCTGGAGGCACCCTGTTTGGGAATCACTGGCGTAGAATACCCCTATGTCCACCCCTATGCAAATCCCTAATTCAGGCCTCAAATGCACATGGCGCTCTCACTTTGGAGCCCTGTCGTATTTCAAGGCAACAGTTTAGGGCCTAACAAATTTTGGGGGGCTTTTTCTACTTTCACCCCTTATGAAAAGGTGAAGTTGGGGTCTACACCAGCATTTTAGTGTAAAAAAATAAAAAAAATGTACACTAACATGCTGGTGTTGCCCTATACTTTTCATCTTGACAAGAGGTAAAAGAGAAAAAAGACCCCCAAAATTTGTAATGCAATTTCTCCCGACTACGGAGATACCCCATATGTGGGCACAAAGTGCTCTGGGGGCGCACAACAAGGCCCAGAAGGGAGAGTGCACCATGTACATTTGAGGTGATTTGCACAGGGGTGGCTGATTGTTACAGCGGTTTTGACAAATGCAAAAAAAAAAAAAAAGCACATGTGACCCCATTTTGGAAACTAGGGGTGCAGTGAGAATTGACACCTCACTGGTGTCTGACAGATCTTTGGAACAGTGGGCTGTGCACATTAAAAATTTTGTACAGCCCACTTTTCCAAAGATTTGACAGACACAAGTGGGGGGTAAATGCTCACTGTACCCCTTGTAATGTTCCTCAAGGGGTCTAGTTTCAAAAATGGTATGCCATGTGGGGGTTATTTTGCTGTCCTGGCAACATAGGGGCTTCCTAAATGCGACATGCCTCCCGAGCAAAATTTGCTCTCAAAAAGCCAAATATGACTCCTTCTCTTGAGCATTGTAGTTCGCCCGTAGTGCGCTTAAGGTCAACTTATGGGGTACCTCCATACTCGGAAGAGATGAAGTTACAAATTTTGGGGGGTATTTTCTGCTATTAACCCTTGCAAAAATGTGAAATTTGGGGGGGGAAACACACATTTTAGTGAAAATAAAAATAAAAAATGTACGTATGCAAAAGTCGTGAAACCCCTGTGGGGTATTAAGGCTCACTTTATTCCTTGTTACGTTCCTGAAGGGGTCTAGTTTCCAAAATGGTATGCCATGTGGGTATTTTTTGCTGTCCTGGCACCATAGGGGCTTCCTAAATGCGACATGCCCCCGAGCAAAATTTGCTCTCAAAAAGCCAAATATGACTCCTTCTCTTCCGAGCATTGTAGTTCGCCCGTAGTGCACTTCAGGTCAACTTATGGGGTACCTCCATACTCAGAAGAGATGGGGTTACAAATTTTGGGGGGTATTTTCTGCTATCAACTCTTGCAAAAATGTGAAATTTGGGGGGAAACACACATTTTAGTGAAATTTTCTTTTTCTTTTTTTACATGCAAAAGTCGTGAAACACCTGTGGGGTATTAAGGCTCACTTTATTCCTTGTTACGTTCCTCAAGGGGTCTAGTTTCCAAAATTGTATGCCATGTGTTTTTTTTTCCTGTTCTGGCACCATAGGGGCTTCCTAAATGCAACATATCCCCCAAAAACCATTTCAGAAAAACGTACTCTCCAAAATCCCCTTTTCGCTCCTTCGCTTCTGAGCCCTCTACTGTGCCCGCCGAACACTTTACATAAACATATGAGGTATGTGCTTACTCGAGAGAAATTGGGCTACAAATATAAGTATACATTTTCTCCTTTTACCCCATGTAAAAATAAAAAAAATTGGGTCTACAAGAACATACGAGTGTAAAAAATGAAGATTGTGAATTTTCTCCTTCACTTTGCTGCTATTCCTGTGAAACACCTAAAGGGTTATAATGCTGACTGAATGTCATTTTGAATACTTTGAGGGGTGCAGTTTTTATAATGGGATAATTTGTGGGGTATTTCTAAGATGAAGACCCTTCAAATCCACTTCAAACCTGAACTGGTCCCTGAAAAATTGTGATTTTGGAAATTTTGTGAAAAATTGGAAAATTGCGTCTGAACTTTGAAGCCTTCTGGTGTCTTCCAAAAGTAAAAACATGTACATTTTATGATGCAAACATAAAGTGAACATATTGTATATGTGAATAAAAAAATTATTTGGAATATCCATTTTCCTTACAAGCAGAGAGCTTAAAAGTTAGAAAAATGCTAAATTTTAAAAATTTTCATCAAATTTTGGGATTTTTCACCAAGAAAGGATGCAAGTTACCAAAAAAATTTACCACTATGTTAAAGTAAAATATATGTCACGAAAAAAGTCTCGAAATCAGAATGATAACTAAAAGCATTCTAGAGTTATTAATGTTTAAAATGACAGTGGTCAGATGTGCAAAAAATGGCTGGGTCCTAAGGTGTAAAATGGCTGGGTCCTTAAGGGGTTAATATTTGTCCAGCAAGAGACTATTGGAAAACCAGAGGGCTAAATGAATAAAGAGAAACAACTAGTTTGAGAAAATACTGAGAATCTGAAGACTCCAATGACACGTCTAGCGCTGCCGCAGTCTGAGGAGCCTGTGAGGTAACGGGCGCGTAATGCTGAATAGTGGAGAGAGGGACAGAGAGAGAATCTCGCGGGAACCACCCAGTTTAGAAGCAAATTCCCATAGCAAACCTCTTCTAAACTGGGCGGTTACCGAGACACGTGTCATCAGAGATTACTTAGACAGAAAATAACAACCTAAACTTCAGAAGCTCATAAGTACTGAAAGAATTAAGATTTTTTAATAGAAGTAATTTACAAATCTGTTTAACTTTCCGGAGCCAGTTGATATTTAAAGAAAAAGTTTTTCCCTGGATAACCCCTTTAAGGGGTTAAGGAACGCCTATACCTCTTATAACCTATGCCGTGTGCTGATTGGTGGATACCTTACTGATTACCTACCTGCTATCACCTGCGTTCACCTGTGTTTTTTCTCTTCTTATTTCCGTTAACTCTTTTGCTGCTGTTTTTTCACTAAAAGAAAGATTTGGCACTATAATACTCGCCTCTTGCTTGTAATAAAATCCTGTATTAGTAGGTCTCTCCCATTGACTATGCGTGAAGCAAACATAATTCTGCTGTTAAAAAAGGGAAAGAACCTTCTTTCAGCTGATTCATATAGACCCATCTCTCTATTAAATTCAGATGCCAAAACTATTGCCAAGGTTTTGGCAATGAGATTGGCAAAGGTTTGTAACAAAATTATTGCTACTGACCAAACCGGCTTTGTACCGAGGCGAAATAGTCATGATAATTTGATTAAGCTGTCTGCTAATATTCATATGCCGGAGTAGGGGCTCCGATCCATCCTGTCGATAGATGCCATGAAGGCCTTCGACAGGGTAGATTGTAGCTACCTCAGGCAGGCGATGGAGAGGTTTGGGTTGGGTGGCAGATTTTTGGAATGGGTCAGGGTCCTGTATGTTTTAGATCTTAATAAAAATATCAGATTTAAAAAAAAAAAGAGAAGTTTTCCAGGTCCTTATACGTCAAGGACTGAAGGTCAAGCCATCCAAATGTCACCTGTTAAAGCCACAAGTGCACTATCTAGGACATGTCGTAAGTGCCGATGGTGTCCAACCTGACCCCCAGAAAAGAAGTGCTGTGAGGAACTGGCCTACACCCAAGACAGTACGAGACGTCATAAGTTTCCTGGGATTTGCCGGCTACTACCGACTTTTCATCCCTCACTTTGCACAAATTGCTGGCCCCTTGACTGCCTTACCGAGGGGTACTGCCAAGGAAAATTATGATGGGAGGCTCCCGACACAATGGGCTGAAGACCAAGAAACTGCCTTCCGAGCTTTAAAGTACCTTCTTACAGAACCTCCTATCTTGGCCTATCCTGACTACGGTAAGCCGTTCCGCTTATATACTGAGGCCAGTTTCGAAGGACTGGGAGCCATCTTATCTCACCTCCAAGATGGTAAAGAGAGGGTAATAGCCTACGCCAGCCGTCATCTTCGAGGCGCGGAAAGGAACGATGACAACTATAGCTCTTTCAAGTTGGAGCTCTTGGCCCTGGTCTGGGCCATCACTGAAAAATTCAAGGATTATCTGGCGGCCACCCCCTTCACGATCTATATGGACAACAATCCCTTGGCCCACTTGAACGCTGCTAAGTTGGGGGCTATTGAACAGTGCTGGGTCTCCCGGTTGGCCAATTATAACTTCAGTATTAAGTACTGCAGTGGAAAATCCAATGTCAATGCGGATGCTCTCTCCCGGATGGCCCCAGGTGAAGAACCCCCTGCAGGGGACGAATGGGAAGATGTGGAAATGCCACCCTTCTACCAACGGTTCATGAGCCAGAATGCTCTAACGGCCCAAGAGGGTGACGAACCCGGACCTCTGGAAGTCCCTGAAGACCAATACACGTGGAAGACTCTGCAGGATGAAAACTGGGTCATAGGGGACCTCTTGAATTACTGCCTCCACAAGAAGGTGCCCACTCGACTCCACAAGCAGCAAGGGGACTTTGAACTGAGACAGCTGTGGCGACAGCGAAATCGCCTATTCCTCCATAAGGGGCTGCAATACAGAAACTCATTGAACCCGGTGTCTGGAGAACGGGTGCATCAAATTGTAATCCCCAGAAGAGATGCAGCTATGGTCCTGAATGCATATCACGACCAGTTGGGGCATTTTGGAATCCATTAGACAGAGGCCACTATTCGCCGAAGATTTTATTGGATAGGAATGCGAGGAGACATCGAAATATGGTGTGCTGAATGCACCACGTGCAATGTCATCAGGAACCCCCAAAAAGATGCAAGAGCACCCTTGCACCCCATCCATACTGAGAGGCCTAATCAAATGGTTGCCCTTGACCATGTGAAGCTGACCCCCACTGGATCTGGCTATTGCTATGCCTTGACCATGGTGGAACATTACTCTAAGTGGGTGGTTGTTGTTCCCGTCAAGGATCTGACCGCCAAGACGGCAGCATAACTCTTCTACAGCCACTGGATCCAGCCCTTGGGGTGTCCCGAAGCAGTCCTCACTGATCGAGGGACGGCCTTCGAAGCTCAGTTGTTCCAGGAACTCTGCCAGCTGCATGATTGTAAGAAGCTCGGAACGATAGCTTACCATCCTCAAGGAAATGGGCTCTGTGAAAGGATCAACCAGGTGTTTATCCATATGCTCCGAGCAGCTTCTGTCTCGAAACACGAAGAGTGGCCCCGACTACTGCCTGAGTTATTGGAAATCTACAACAACACTACTCATTGTTCTACAGGGTATACCCCCTTCTTTCTCATGATGGGAAGACATGGTCAATTGCCGAAGGACAGAACTTTTGGGCTACAGGCCCCTTTCAATAACTCCCCTCAAGTCTTGCAGGACTGGGTCTCTGAACATCGCAGGAGAATCAAAGAAGCCCGAGACATTGTGGAGAAAAAATGGGCGAAGCCCAGGGCCGACAGCAAAAAAAGTCGGCATGCCTCGGCTCAACCCCTGCAGCTGGGAGACAAAGTTTGGCTCAGGAAATTCCCAAGAACTCATGAGCTGGATTCTCTATGGGAAACAGAACCCTTTACTATTACTGCAATTCCTTATCCCGACACAGATGTGTATGAGATACAGAAAAAAGGGTTTGAGCCACAGGTGGTCCACCAAAACCGAATAAAAGTGTGCTTGAAGGAAGACTTACCGGGACCCCCTCCTCCTGCACTTCTCCCTACTCCTCCTCCAGCCAGGCCAGCCAGGGAATATGTACCAGGAGAAGGAATTCATCCCAGTATGGACGTTCCTTTATTCTCTTCTCACCAACCTGTCATGTATTGGGGTATGCCATGTTCAGCTGCAAGCCAGCCGCCCCTTGTTGCTCCACCTAGCCAGCCTCCACTGGTTGCTCCGCCCAGCCAGCTACCAATAGCTGCTCCATCCAGTCAGCCACCATTGGTTGCTTCCCCCAGCACCAGTCCTGCTCCTGTGGCTACTCCAAGTCCTGCTACACCTTCTCTACCTGACTTCAGAGAATCTCCCAGTCCAACCGAAGATGTTGCTCCTGTGTCCAGCCTTCAAGCTGGTCCCTCGGGGACTGAAGTTTCTGCAGAATCTCTATGTGAAGAGACTCCTGCCAGCCCGAGGGGGATGTTGCAAGAGTCTCAAAGGACTACTCAGGGTGAACTACCCTTAAGGTATTAAGACTAACTTTTAAGCAGTACGTGCACACATAGTACCTCAAATAGCTCACTTAAATGTACTTATCTCAGTCTTCTTCAATACACAAAGTAAAATAAAAATATGTCTCACACTCAAGAAACACTTTAGGAATTGTAGCCTTTTGAAATTCTATTCCTGCAACTGTTAGGTACACTAATCTCTCTTTTCTTTATTACGTGTATGAAATTGTCACGGATCGGCAGGCTGGAGGTGGATCCTCTGTGTCAGAGAGGGTTTGGCGAGGACCGTGTCGGTGGACCGGTTCTAAGTAGCTACTGGTTTTCACCAGAGCCCGCCGCAAAGCGGGATGGTCTTGCAGCGGCGGTAGCAACCAGGTCGTATCCACCGGCAACGGCTCAACCTCTCTGACTGCTGAGATAGGCATGGTACAAGGGATAAGGCAAGAGCAAGGTCGGACGTAGCAGAAGGTCAGGGCAGGCAGCAAGGATCGTAGTCAGGGGCAACGGCAGGAGGTCTGGAACACAGGCTAGGAACACACAAGGGAACGCTTTCACTAGGCACAAGGGCAACAAGATCCGGCAAGGGAGTGCAGGGGAAGTGAGGTATAAGTAGGGAGTGCACAGGTGGAAACTAATCAAGCTAATTGGGAAGATTGGGCCAGGCACCATCATTGGTGCACTGGCCCTTTAAATCTAGAGAGCTGGCGCGCGCGCGCCCTAGAGAGCGGAGCCGCGCGCGCCAGAGCATGACAGCCGGGGACCGGGACAGGTAAGTGACTTGGGACGCGATTCGCGAGCGGGCGCGTCCCGCTGTGCGAATCGCATCCCCGACGGCCATGTCAGTGCAGCGCTCCCGGTCAGCGGGACTGACCGGGGCGCTGCAGGGAGAGAGACGCCGTGAGCGCTCCGGGGAGGAGCGGGGACCTGGAGCGCTCGGCGTAACAGAAATGCTCTACCCGGCCAGTAGATGCTCTTGAGTGCTAAAATTAAACACATATTTCTAAAGGTAACCTAGGTAAGGGTATACTGTTGTGTTCTAGAGGTAAGAAGCGTGTAGCCAATAGACCCTGGTGGCTAAACTTATTGGTAGATAGCCTCAGGCAAGCCAATATAACTTTTGTGTACTAACAGGTGACTCATCGTGGCAAAACAAAAGAAAATGTGGTGAGATTTCAAAAATGTCTAGACAGCTTGAGACTAAATGTATAGAGAGCTCTGTATAAAAATCCAGGGAGCTTGAGACTAAATGTTAGACAGCTTCATCAGGGGCGGACACAGACAGCAGAGGGCCCCTGTGCAAAGAATGTGCCTGCCCCCCCCCCCTCCCACAGCACTGTGCCCCCTCATGTACCTAGACCCCACCGGAGGGCCTCCACTTACCCCGCGTGTGTAGTGTCGCCACTTGCCTTGGATGGAACGGCTCCTGAGGTGGGCTCCGGGTGGCCCCTGTCCCTCTCAGTGTGCGGCCCAGTGAGTACTCCCCCGGGTCAGCCTGACCCGTATCTAGCTGGGAGGCAGAGGGCAGTGCTACCCTTTACATTCGCACCCCTGGACTTAGCACGACACCCCTTGGCACCCCCTGGTTCCTTGGCTTCTTATCCTTAGTGATAGAAGTGACTTACAGGCAGGGCCAGACTGGGACCAAAAATAGGCCCAGGCATTTTAAAATAAACAGCCCATTTTTATGGTGGGGGTCTGACTCATGGGACCCCCACTAATCACCTTGGTTCAAGTGGCTCCCGAGATGTTGGAAAGCTGCAACTCCCATCATGTCTGAAGTGACTACAGCTGATGGGACAGTCAGGAGACTACACAATGATATCAGTGACTACAGCTCTGATGGGACAGTTAGGAAAATACACAATGATATCACCGACATGAGTGACGTCTTCTCTGTTGTCTTTACTTTTCTTCTTCATCTGGTCCAGACACCAGGATTTCTTCCATCTTATCTGCAGAGTCTGACACCTGGACATCATTGGTTCCTTAATTTGTCAGTAGATCCTCATCCTCTGTATGATGACAATAATCATTATAACCTTGCCAAATACTGTACCCCCTGAATATAATACTGCCAACCACTGTACCCCCTGAATATAACCCTGCCAACCACTGCACCCCTGAATATAATACTGCCAACCACTGTACCCCCTGAATACTGCCAACCACTGTACCCCTGAATATAATACTGCCATGCACTGTACCCCTGAATATAATACTTCCAAATACTGTACCAATGAATATAATACTGCCAACCAATGTACCCCTGAATATAATACTTCCAAATACTGTACCCCTGAAAATAATACTGCCAACCACTGTACTCCATGAATATAATACTGCCACACACTGTACCCCTGAATATAATACTGCCAACCACTGTACCCTCTGAATATAATACTGCCAAATACTGTACCCCTGAATATAATACTGCCAACCACTGCACCCCCTGAATACTGCCAACCACTGTACCCCTGAATATAATACTGCCAACCACTGTACCCTCTGAATATAATACTGCCAAATACTGTACCCCTGAATATAATACTGCCAACCACTGCACCCCCTGAATACTGCCAACCACTGTACCCCTGAATATAATACTGCCAACCACTGTACCCCTGAATATAATACTGCCAACCACTGTTCCCCCGAATATAATACTGCCAAATACTGTACCCCTGAATATAATGCTGCCAAATACTGTACCCCTGAATATAATACTGCCAACCACTGTACCCCTGAATATAATACTGCCAACCACTGTACCCCTGAATATAGTACTGCCAAATACTGTACCCCTGAATATAATACTGCCAACCACTGTACCCCTGAATATAATACTGCCAACCACTGTACCCCTGAATATAATACTGCCAAATACTGTACCCCTGAATATAATACTGCCAAATACTGTACCCCTGAATATAATACTGCCAAATACTGTACCCCTGAATATAATACTGCCAACCACTGTACCCCCGAATATAATACTGTAAAATACTGTACCCCTGAATATAATACTGCCAACCACTGTACTCTATTAATATAATACTGCCAACCACGATACACCACTGAATCACCCCATACACCCCACGCACTCCATCCTCAGTCTCCTCCTCACCCCATACACCCCATGCAACCCATCCTCAGTCTCCTCATCTCCCCCATACACCCCATCCTCAGTCTCATCCCCCCATACACCCCACACAACCCATTCTCAGTCTAATCATCACCCCCACGCACCCCATCCTCAGTCTCATCACCCCATACACCCCAAACAACCCATCCTCGGTCTCCTCATCACCCCCATATACCCCACGCACCCCATCCTCAGTCTCATCACCCCCATACACCCCACACACCCCATCTTCAGTCTCATCACCCCATACATCCCACACAACCCATCCTCGGTCTTCTCATCACCCCATACACCCCATCTTCAGTTTCCTCATCACCCCATACACCCCACGCACCCCATCCTCAGTCTCCTCATCACCCCATCCTCAGTCTCCTCATCACCCCATACACCCCATGCACTCCATCCTCAGTCTCCTCATCACCCCATGCACTCCATCCTCAGTCTCCTCATCACCCCATGCACTCCATCCTCAGTCTCCTCATCACCCCATGCACTCCATCCTCAGTCTCCTCATCACCCCATGCACTCCATCCTCAGTCTCCTCATCACCCATACACCCCATGCACTCCATCCTCAGTCTCCTCATCACCCCATACACCCCACGCACTCCATCCTCAGTCTCCTCATCACCCCATGCACTCCATCCTCAGTCTCCTCATTACCCCATGCACTCCATCCTCAGTCTCCTCATCACCCCATGCACTCCATCCTCAGTCTCGTCCTCACCCCATGCACTCCATCCTCAGTCTCCTCATCACCCCATGCACTCCATCCTCAGTCTCCTCCTCACCCCATGCACTCCATCCTCAGTCTCCTCATCACCCCATACATCCTCAGTCTCCTCATCACCCCATACACCCCACGCACTCCATCCTCAGTCTCCTCCTCACCCCATGCACTCCATCCTCAGTCTCCTCATCACCCCATACATCCTCAGTCTCCTCATCACCCCCATACACCCCACGCACTCCATCCTCAGTCTCCTCCTCACCCCATGCACTCCATCCTCAGTCTCCTCATCACCCCATGCACTCCATCCTCAGTCTCCTCATCACCCCATGCACTCCATCCTCAGTCTCCTCCTCACCCCATGCACTCCATCCTCAGTCTCCTCATCACCCCATACACCCCATGCAACCCATCCTCAGTCTCCTCATCTCCCCCATACACCCCATCCTCAGTCTCATCCCCCCATACACCCCACACAACCCATTCTCAGTCTAATCATCACCCCCACGCACCCCATCCTCAGTCTCATCACCCCATACACCCCAAACAACCCATCCTCGGTCTCCTCATCACCCCCATATACCCCACGCACCCCATCCTCAGTCTCATCACCCCCATACACCCCACACACCCCATCTTCAGTCTCATCACCCCATACATCCCACACAACCCATCCTCGGTCTTCTCATCACCCCATACACCCCATCTTCAGTTTCCTCATCACCCCATACACCCCACGCACCCCATCCTCAGTCTCCTCATCACCCCATCCTCAGTCTCCTCATCACCCCATACACCCCATGCACTCCATCCTCAGTCTCCTCATCACCCCATGCACTCCATCCTCAGTCTCCTCATCACCCCATGCACTCCATCCTCAGTCTCCTCATCACCCCATGCACTCCATCCTCAGTCTCCTCATCACCCCATGCACTCCATCCTCAGTCTCCTCATCACCCATACACCCCATGCACTCCATCCTCAGTCTCCTCATCACCCCATACACCCCACGCACTCCATCCTCAGTCTCCTCATCACCCCATGCACTCCATCCTCAGTCTCCTCATTACCCCATGCACTCCATCCTCAGTCTCCTCATCACCCCATGCACTCCATCCTCAGTCTCGTCCTCACCCCATGCACTCCATCCTCAGTCTCCTCATCACCCCATGCACTCCATCCTCAGTCTCCTCCTCACCCCATGCACTCCATCCTCAGTCTCCTCATCACCCCATACATCCTCAGTCTCCTCATCACCCCATACACCCCACGCACTCCATCCTCAGTCTCCTCCTCACCCCATGCACTCCATCCTCAGTCTCCTCATCACCCCATACATCCTCAGTCTCCTCATCACCCCCATACACCCCACGCACTCCATCCTCAGTCTCCTCCTCACCCCATGCACTCCATCCTCAGTCTCCTCATCACCCCATGCACTCCATCCTCAGTCTCCTCATCACCCCATGCACTCCATCCTCAGTCTCCTCCTCACCCCATGCACTCCATCCTCAGTCTCCTCATCACCCCATACATCCTCAGTCTCCTCATCACCCCATACACCCCATGCACTCCATCCTCAGTCTCCTCCTCACCCCATGCACTCCATCCTCAGTCTCCTCATCACCCCATACATCCTCAGTCTCCTCATCACCCCATACACCCCACGCACTCCATCCTCAGTCTCCTCCTCACCCCATGCACTCCATCCTCAGTCTCCTCATCACCCCATACATCCTCAGTCTCCTCATCACCCCCATACACCCCACGCACCCCATCTTCATCACCCCATACACCCTCAGTCTCCTCATCACCCCATGCACTCCATCCTCAGTCTCCTCATCACTCCATGCACCTCATCAGTATTACACAGCTGACACCCCCCCAGTCCTTCTCATCAACATTAAACCCCCTAATCACTACACCCCTGACCCCCCTTCTGGTCCTCCTTATCAACACTATGCTCTCCCAGACCCCCAATCCTTCTTATCATTACACCACCAACCTCTTCAACACCCCTCCTGTCCTCTTCATCATCATTACAATCCCCTCCCCCACCGCCCTGCACCCGACCGTCGCTCTCCTCACCTTATCTGCTCAGCGATGCGGCCGTGTGAGGCGGGAGGGTTTGCTGCTCCTGTCGCTTCTGCCGGGGTCAGAGGCCATGACACGTGACGTCAGGGGCTTGGAACAGACGTGCGTGCCTGCGCGGGGCACGTCTGTTCCCATCAGCACCTGGCCTGTCCGTCTCGCCCGGCCGGTTTAAAGGTAAATTACTGCTGTCAGCGGCAGGTCCGGGACCTGTTGCTGCAGCATTTAGTATGAAGTACTGGCAGGGGGCCCTGCAGGGGCCCAAACTGTGAGGCCCAGGCTGTGACCTGGGCTACTAGGGGGGCCCCCTAACATGCTGGGCCCCTGTGCAGCTGAACCGGCTGAACAAGTGATATGTCCGCCCCTGAGCTTCATCCAATGTCTAGTGAGCTTTATCAACGTCTAGTTAGCCTCATAAATGTATAGAAAGAGCTATAAAGATGTCTAAGGAGCTAGAGACTAAATGTTAGATACCTTCATAATTGTTTAGTAAGAATACTAGGCAAATTAAAAGAAAATGTTGTCAGGATGTATAGACTGTTTAATAATTCTGTCCTTGTCCTAGTCCCTCTGCCTTAGGGGACAGGCGTCGGGGTCGACTTGTTTTAAGTAAGGGGGTTTGTGGTGTCCTGGCACGTATTTCATACTGTGCCTTGTTTGGGGGGGCCCCAAAGTCACAGTCCCTAGGACTATCAGGGTCCGCTTCCCTAGTTATACCCTAGTCACCCCTTAGTAAGTTAACTCCATAAGGACACATGACGTACTGGAACTTCATGTGTCCGCTCCCGATCTATAATAGCGGGTCGGGCCGTGGCTAATAGCGCACGGCATTGATCGCGGTGCCGCACGCTATTAATTCTTTAGACGCGGCGTTCAAAGTTGAACGCCGCGTCTAAAGTGAAAGTGAAAGTATGCCGGTTAGCTCAGTGGGCTGTTCAGGATAGCCGCGGCGAAATCGCGGGATCCCGAACAGCTTACAGGACAGCAGGAGGCTCCCTACCTGCCTCCTCGCTGTCCGATCGCTGAATGACTGCTCAGTGCCCGAAATCCAGGCATGAGCAGTCAAGCGGCAGAATCATCGATCACTGGTTTCCTATGAGAAACCAGTGATCAATGTAATAGATCAGTGTGTGCGGTGTTATAGGTCCCTATGGGAGCTATAACACTGCAAAAAAAAAAGTGGGAAAAAAAGTGAATAAAGATCATTTAACCCCTTCCCTATTAAAAGTTTGAATCACCCCCATTTTTTTCCCATAAAAAAAAAAAACACTGTGTAAATAAAAATAAACATATATGGTATCGCCGCGTGCGGAAATATCTGAATGATAAAAATATATCGTTAATTAAACCGCATGGTCAATGGTGTACGTGCAAAAAAATTCCAAAATCCAAAATAGTGAATTTTTGGTCACTTTTTCACTTTGATCAATAAGTCCTATCAATGCAAAAATGGTACCGCTTAAAACTTCAAATCACGGCGCAACAATTGCGCCCTCATACTGCCCCATATGCGCAAAAATAAAAAAGTTATAGGGGTCAGAAGATGACAATTTTAAACGCATTAATTTTCCTGCATGTACCATATTTATCGGCGTATAACACGCACTTTTAAAACTTACATTTAAGGCAACAAGTCTGCCTGCGTGTTATACGCCGATAAGTCTTCTGGTCCCTGATTTAAAGCGGCCGCAGCAGCGTCTGCTTGTTAAGTATTAACAGCACGACCGTGGCTACTTTAAATCAGTGACCAGCGGTGTCTCCTCCCCGCACTGTCACTTGTTTTCTCCCGCACTATCCACAGGTACTGGTGTGGTGGATAGTGCGGGAGATGCTGATTAAAATGAGCCCTACCTTGTCCGGATCTGCGCTACCTTTTAATTAGCGTCTCCCGCACTATCCACCAGTTCCTGTGGATAGTGCAGGAGAAAACAAGTGAGTTTTACTTTTCATTTTCCCTCCCTCCCCCTCCCTCATCATTCCCCCTTTCCCTGCTTTTTATAGTTTCGTTTATCTTCCTTACCTGTCTGCGCTTCGGCAGGTCAGGTCAGGCGGAGGGTCTTGCGGGGTCAGTGAAGCAGATGAGTTACGTCCTCTGCCGGCATCTCTGTGCGGCATCACTTTATTTCCTGTAGTCGCCGCCGAAAAGTGACCTCCGTGATGCCGTGCAGAGGAGCCGGGAGAGGACGTAACTCATCTGCTTCACTGACCCCGCAAGACAGCCGAAGCGCAGACAAGTAAGGAAAGGGGAAGAGTGGTCTTCAACCTGTGGACCTCCAGATGTTGCAAAACTACAACTCCCAGCATGCCCGGACAGCAGTTGGCTGTCCGGGCATGCTGGGAGTTGTAGTTTTGCAACATCTGGAGGTCCGCAGGTTGAAGACCACTGAATGCCATAGCAGGAACATGATGGGGGGATAATGAGATGGGGAAATGATGAGGGGGGGATGAGACAGGGGGAAATGATGAGAGGGAAAAATGATGGGGGGATGAGACAGGGGGAAATGATGGGGGGATGAGACAGGGGGAAATGATGAGGGTATGAGACAGGGGGAAATGATGAGAGGGGGGATGATGGGGGGAAGAGACAGGGGGAAATAATGAGGGGGTGATGGGGGGATGAGACGGGAAAATGATGAGGGGGGATAAGACAGGGGGAAATGATGAGGGGGGGATGAGACAGGGGGAAATGATGAGACAGGGTGGGGGATGATGAGGGGGGAATGATGAGACATGGGGAGATGATGAGACATGGGGGGTGGCGATGAGAGGGGTAAATGTGGCACAGGAACTGATAAAAGGGAAGGAATGATGTGGCACTGGAGGGGAAGGGACCAAACTGAGGTGCAGAAGAAAACAAAGTTGGGGGGATGATGTGGCATTTAGTCCAAGTCATTTATTTTACATTTTATTTTTTTTACTTAAATTTCCCTGTTAAAATGGGGGTGCGTGTTATACCCCGATAAATACGGTAGTTATGACTTTTTCCAGAAGTACGACAAAATCAAACCTATATAAGTAGGGTATTATTTTAATTGTATGGACCTACAGAATAAAGATAAGGTGTCATTTTTACCAAAAAATGTACTACGTAGAAACGGAAGCCACCAAAAGTTACAAAACAGCGGGGTTTTTTTCAATTTTGTCTCACAATGATTTTTTTTTCCATTTCGCCGTAGATTTTTGGGCAAAATGACTGACGTAATTAAAAAGTAGAATAGGTGGCGCAAAAAATAAGCCATTATATGGATTTTTAGGTGCAAAATTGAAAGAGTTATGCTTTTTTTAAAGGCAAGGAGGAAAAAATGAAATTGCAAAAACTGAAAAACCCTCGGTCCTTAAGGGGTTAATATTTATAACCATTATCATTGTATATATGTATATTGTATTATTCACTTGTTTGGCGTTGCAGGATCTTAGGTCATGTGACCCGTTACTTAGAACTCTATGGTATGTTGAATGACCTTAGGTGGTTCTTGTGTCACATGTTCACCCACAATGCCTTGTAACGGTGAGTGACAGTTGTTATGGACCAATCCAAAACGGCTCAGCCCCTGCCCATATAAGGGAGCTGCGGCCATTATTCGCTCTCTTGGGTTGCTGTCACTGAACAAGGTAGGACCTCCGCAACTTTCAAGTACGTTTTCTAGGCCAAAGCCTTGCGGCCTCGGCCTATACCAAAGCGGTTATACTTCAATCATTCACTGCTACTCTCTGCAAGATCTCTGGACCTAAATGCACCCCTAAATCCAGCGGATCTATGCTACGGAATCTTTTAATAGCTAAATTAAGCTTATCTGATCCCAACCCACTGTCAATTGCTGATCAACTAGAAATAGAATCTGTTATCTGGACTGTTATTGCTATTGCCTGCTTCAGAAAATCTTCAATAAATGTTCCTGCAAGTTTTCCGTTAAACAGTGGTTGTGGACAATCCATTTATTACGCACTCACCTATCGCTCTTGGGAAGGGTGACGATAGGCCCTAGCAACTTTACAGTATTTAACCCTCACCCTGGCGTCACGAGTGACAAGGGTTAACCGCGCCCTTTATTATCCCCAACAGCAACACCCCAACTACCCTACATCCCCACCAAGGCACCACAATTGCTTTTTACAAATAAGTAACTCAGATCATAAATCAATAAAAGGAGAGTTCAGGAGAGAACATTCACATCCCCTTGTTTAATTAATGAGAGGGCCCCCTGTCCCTAAACCCATGACAAAAATGTATAAAATGTTGATGCTATCAAGGTTAGATGGGAAAGGGACTTGGGGGGGTTTATATTCAGATTCATGGGGCAGAGCCATTGTAAACATGAAATGTACATGATATAATAAGGTCCATGTAATGGTACAGTCTAAGATTTCGTATAGGATGTATTATACTCCATGGGGATTGAAGCGTATGGGCCTCAGACAGGATGCAAGCTGTCCAAAATGTCAGATGGAGGATGCTAACTTTTTGTATCTTATATGGAATTATTCCTATATTCATACATCATCGATGTTATTGAAAAAAGGTATAACATTAAGATCGAACGAGACCCTTAGATGCTTATCCTTGGAGATGTCGGGGAGTCTATATTTAAGAAAAGTTTAATTAGACTATTTCCTTATGCAAAGGAGCTGTCCGGGCATGCTGGGAGTTGTGGTTTTGCAGCAGTTGGGGGTTCACAGCTTAGAGACCACTGCTATAGAGGGTGCAAATGTATCCGAGCCCAGGAACTCAAATAATGTGAAATATGAGATGATCAAAATGGAGCCCCTGCGCTAATTACTTGGGTTCTGGAGTCTGTAAGGTCCATAGTAGCAACATCAGGTTCTGTCCATAGCAGATACTAAATCATGTCAGCTCTAAGAAACAAGCAGTCATCGTGACATCAGACATGTGATGTCATAGACAGCTGGAGTCCTGACATTCCACTGACAGCCGCCCGAGCCTTCATTCTGTAGATTGGTACAGTGCGATTAGCAACTTCTATTTCTTCTTCTTGACTGAGATGGAGCTAAAAGGTTTGGGGTTCGTCCCCCTTCTGTTGGCGTTTTGGTGTGCGGCCTGGCTTGCCACCAGCTACATCGTGACGGTCGTCCTCGGCCATGCCGCCTCGCCACTGATGCACATCAGGTAAGATAAACAAGCACAAGATTCTTATTTCATGGGTTGGGAGTGAGGAAATATCCACAATAACATTGGTTTCTTTTCCTTCACAGTGACGTGGGAAATTTCTTTCCCGAAAACATATTATTGAGAATTGGATTCATAGGGACATCCATTGTCACTTTGGTACTAACCTTTCTTATTTATAAGTATATGGTTATGCATACTGAAGAGTTCAGGGGTCATCAGGTCCTGATCCAGAGGATCCTGCTGGCCATTGTGTGGGCCTCCTGTTTTGGTACAGCTGTCATGCATGTATTGTCCCCCGAAGAATATCCCAGGATACACTTTGTCAGCATGGTAATTTCCATTACATGTGAAGCCTTATACTACCTTGGGCAGTCCATCCAGATATATAAATTACCAGGAGCAAACAAAGTCATCCGCCATAGTAGATGCACCTGCTGTGGCCTGGCTTTTACCTGCGCAATTTTCTACTTTGGATATAAAACATTACAGGAATTATTCTATGATGATGAAGACTGGGACGAGATCCGTGAAATCACCACCATAATCATCGAGTGGGTGATGCTTCTACTGATCCTGATAAACATTGTGACCTATTATTCCACCATGCAGAGGTTAATGTTAACCGTCTCCAGGAACAGCTGCAAACTCTCTCTTAGAGTAAGAATTGATGACTTCGGGGTGTAGACCACCACGAGGGCCATCAAGTGGACTTCTGGGAGAGATACTGCACAGGACACGGAAAAACCATAAAAAAAAATAATATGAGCTGGTGATATTACCAATACAAAAAAATAAAAAAAAAATTAAAAAAATATTAGTGTGTGACGTGTAATACCTACCGTATTTACTCGAGTATAAGCCGAGTTTTTCAGCACCATTTTTCGTGCTGAAAACGCCCCCCTCGTCTTATACTCGAGTGATCTCTCCGCCTGTCAATCCCTTTTCAGTGGTCTTCAACCTGCGGACCGCCAGATGTTGTAAAACTACAACTCCCAGCATGCCCAGACAGCCATCGGCTGTCTGGGCATGCTGGTCGTTGTAGTTTTGAAACCTCTGGAGGTCCGCAGGTTGAAGACCACTTCGGCCTTCGTCATCATCCAGGCCCCCCCCCCCCTCTTTTGTTTTGTACTCACCCCCCCACGGCGGGAAGTTAGGGTGAGCTGGTCCGGGCCATCTATGCTGCAGGGACCATCCGATGGGGAGGGATACTCGTTCCTGGCTGTCCATTTTCACCGGAGGGCCCTCTTCATGCACAACGTCCCTGTGCGTCGTGGTCAAGGCAAGGCAGTACAAAAGGCCACAGCAGCCCATATTTATTAACATTGAACAATTTAAACATTGTCATAACATATTGTATGAACATCATACAAAAACCATAAAACATAACCACCCTACAGCGGCAGAGATATCTGGAGGCAACGTCCCCTTTTAACCCCAAGTGAACCAATGTGCCAAGCCTCCTACATTTGCCCCTAGCCGTAAGGCACCAGACCTAGGGACACCATTTCAGAGGCCCAATCCTCTCCCCGGGGCCCATGCCCACGGGGAATCCTTCACCAGGCTGAATACCGTCCCCAGCCTCCTCCCCCAACACCTTCTCAAACCACCAAAATTGCCACTCCTGCCTCCAAATCCCTCTCCCGCTACCGCTGCCGCGACAAGAAGAACCCAAACCAAGCACAAGGGCGGGCGGGAACTTCTCTGGCCTCGTGCTGACTGACCCCTGACCCAACCCCTTCCCTCTTAAATCCCCTCCTAACTCCTCCCCTTACGTAACGTCCCTAAACATATGTCCAGCCCAGTCTCCCCCTGTCATGTGCCCCTCGGCTCTGATACTCTCCACTACAGGGCGTCCTTGACTAGGGGATATCCTAGCTGCTTACCTTTTGCCCCACCCTAACATCCCAATAACGACTGACACCGGTTAGTGGTACAAAAGGCCACAGCAGCCCATATTTATTAACATTGAACAATTTAAACATTGTCATAACATATTGTATGAACATCATACAAAAACCATAAAACATAACCACCCTACAGCGGCAGAGAGATCTGGAGGCAACGTCCCCTTTTAACCCCAAGTGAACCAATATGCCAAGCCTCCTACATTTGCCCCTAGCCGTAAGGCACCAGACCTAGGGACACCATTTCAGAGGCCCAATCCTCTCCCCGGGGCCCATGCCCACGGGGAATCCTTCACCAGGCTGAGTACCGTCCCCAGCCTCCTCCCCCAACACCTTCTCAAACCACCAAAATTGCCACTCCTGCCTCCAAATCCCTTTCCCGCTACCACCACAACGGGGGCATGTGAAACCTCACAGACCCCCGTTTCGCCACAACTCAACCGCACGCTGGATCACCTCCCTGATCTCAAGAATCCATAAATCCATACCCAGAGCATTAAGGTGCACCCCATCCCGATCCATAAACTCAGGAACACCCCCTTCCAGCTCACAATGTCTCACCACCAATCCCCCATTTCTGGCCACAAACCTACCCACCGCCCTGTTAACCTCCACTCGGGCCCTATTCATCCCAGCCACCGATCTAACCTGACGCCACTTCAGTCTAGCCACCATGTCGGACCATACCAAAACAATCCCTGGAAACGTGGCCCACAGCCGCAACAAATCAACCTTGATGTCCCGCAAGAGATCCCTCGACCTCCTGACCCCCAGGTCATTTCCCCCCGCATGCACTACCAGGACATTAGGGGCCCTATCCATCCCCACATAAAACTGAATATGAGGCAGCAACCCGGGCCACTGCAGCCCCCCTTTACCCAACCAGCGCACTAGCGCCGCCGTTCTTGAAAAACCCAGCTGACGACCATCCGGGCGCACCTCGGCCCGAACTCCCCCCCTGACCACATAGGAATGGCCGACAATCCAGATGAGACATTGACCGGCACCTCCAAGAAACAAAAGAAAACAGGCAATACGGGCAACACCACACCCCCCCCTTCACAACAACTGCGGCCGAACATAAACCCGGAACCGATCCGACTCCCACCTTCCAATACGCTTGATGACGTCAGCATGCACACCCTACCTAGCCGCCTCAGTAGCAGCCCCAATCCGAAAAGAGTGCGAACAAAATTCCTCGGGCGCCCTCCCCAGCGCCGACAAACACAAACGAAAAACCTTGACAAACTGATACCGCGATAAAAAGGTCCCATCCCCATGAACCAACAAGGGCCCATCCGCCCCCGGGCGCACACCCCAGAAAACCCGAAAACACGCCGCCGGGCACATCGCAGATCCCCCCAAAGGCGCCAGCTGCACCACCACCCCCTTACCCAGCGTGTCCGTCTTAGAGCGACGAACCACACATTCCAAACCCCCCGGCCCCAAACTCACGTCTCCCACCAGAAGACCTCCAACCACCGCCCTACTCAGAGCCACCAGCTCCGAAATCCGAAATGCCCCAAAAAATGCCAACGAAAAAGCCAACCGAAATAAAACCGCCTCATAACCCGAAAAACAGACAGACCCCAGCGCCTCCCCCAGCCGAGCCAGCAAGGAGAAAGACACCGGCCTCCGAGAATCCCTCGAGCCAGCCCCTTTCCGGAACCCCCGCACCGCCTGACGCACCAAGAACGACTTGGTGACATCCGGCAAACTCTTGGCCTTAAACCAAAAAGCCAGCGCCGACAGCCGTCGACCCATACTGGCAGTCGCCCGGCCGACGTAAAACAGCAGAGCCGCCTCCCAATCCCCCACCGATGTCAAACTCCCCAACCGCCCTGTCAAAGATTCCCACTCCAACCACCACCTGCTGTTGGCCATCCATGTAGCCCTACTCACAGACCGGCCAACCAAACCCAACGCCACCGTCACACCAGCTTCCATAGCCAGTCTGGACACGGAATCCCCTGCTTCTCAGCTCCAGGCGCCAGCTCCCGAAAACGCTCCCACTGCAAACGAGAGAGAGCATCAGCGATAGAGTTCTCCACCCTCCGGCACATGAGAAGCCACAAACTGCGAATTTAATTGCAAACCCCTCAAAAACCAACTGGCGCAACAGGCGCACCACCGGCGGCGAATTTGCCGTCTGAGCATTAACCGCCTGCACCACCCCCAAATTGTCGCAATGAAAAGAAACCCTCCTATTACTAAAACGCGGGCCCCAAATTTCTACCGCCACAATAATAGGAAACAACTCCAAAAACGCCAGATTGCGAACCAACCCCGCCTCTTGCCAAGCCGCCCGCCACTGCCCCACACACCACTGCCCCCCGAGATATGCCCCAAAACCACAACCACCTGCCGCATCAGTAAAAAGTTCCAAATCCTGACTAGAGATAGGACGATCCATAACCATGGACCTCCCGTTATACCGTTCCAAAAACCCCCGCCACACACCCAAGTCCTCCTGCAAGTCCGCCGACAAGCGCACAAAATGATGCGGCTTCCGGGCACCTCCCGTGGCAGCCGCCAGGCGCCTGCAAAAAACCCGCCCCATGGGCATAATGCGACAAGCAAAATTGAGACGACCCAGCAGCGACTGGACCTCCCGCAACCGCAACTTAGATGCCCTGCATGCCCGTGCCACCGCCACCCGCAGCTCTTCCAATTTTTCCTCCGGCAACCGACACTCCATGGCCAAAGTATCAATGACAATACCCAAAAATGTAACCGACGTAGCCGGACCTTCCTTCTTGTCAGGTGCCAGGGGCACCCCGAACCACGCCGCCACCCTCTCCATAACTTGCAACAACACAGCGCACACCCTAGACCCCGCCGGACCCACAAACAAAAAATCGTCAAGATAATGCAAAACTGACGGAACTTGCGCTTCCCGGCGCACCACCCACTCCAAAAACGTGCTGAACTGCTCAAAATACGCACACGAGATAGAACAGCCCATCGGCAAACAAAGATCAACAAAATACTGCCCTTCACAACAACACCCCAACAAAGAAAAACTATCCGGATGGACCGGCAACAAACGAAACGCCGTCTCCACATCCGTCTTAGCCAGGAGGGCCCCGCGCCCATACCGCTGCACCCAAACCAAAGCCGCATCAAAAGAGGTATAAGATACAGCACACAACGCCGGATCTATACCATCTGTCACGATGCCGGCTGGCAGGAGGTGGATCCTCTGTGCCAGAGAGGGATTGGCGTGGACCGTGCTAGTGGACCGGTTCTAAGTCACTACTGGTATTTACCAGAGCCCGCCGCAAAGCGGGATGGTCTTGCTGCGGCGGTAGTGACCAGGTCGTATCCACTAGCAACGGCTCAACCTCTCTGACTGCTGAAGATAGGCGCGGTACAAGGGAGTAGACAGAAGCAAGGTCGGACGTAGCAGAAGGTCGGGGCAGGCAGCAAGGATCGTAGTCAGGGGCAACGGCAGGAGGTCTGGAACACAGGCTAGGAACACACAAGGAAACGCTTTCACTGGCACAATGGCAACAAGATCCGGCGAGGGAGTGCAGGGGAAGTGAGGTATACATAGGGAGTGCACAGGTGAACACACTAATTAGAACCACTTGCGCCAATCAGCGGCGCAGTGGCCCTTTAAATCGCAGAGACCCGGCGCGCGCGCGCCCTAGGGAGCGGGGCCGCGCGCGCCGGGACAGGACCGACGGAGAGCGAGTCAGGTACGGGAGCCGGGGTGCGCATCGCGAGCGGGCGCCACCCGCATCGCGAATCGCATCCCGGCTGGAGGCGGAATCGCAGTGCACCGGGTCAGTGGATCTGACCGGAGCGCTGCAGTAGCGAGAGTGTAGCAAGCGCTCCGGGGAGGAGCGGGGACCCGGAGCGCTCGGCGTAACAGTACCCCCCCCCTTGGGTCTCCCCCTCTTCTTAGAGCCTGAGAACCTGAGGAACAGACTTTTGTCTAGGATATTGTCCTCAGGTTCCCAGGATCTCTCTTCAGGACCACAGCCCTTCCAATCGACCAAAAAAAAGGTTTTCCCTCTGACCTTCTTGGAGGCCAGTATCTCCTTTACTGAGAAGATGTCCGAGGAGCCGGAAACAGGAGTGGGAGAAACAAGTTTGGGAGAGAAACGGTTGATGATGAGTGGTTTAAGAAGAGAAACGTGAAAGGCATTAGGAATACGAAGAGAAGGAGGAAGAAGAAGTTTGTAAGAGACAGGATTAATCTGGCACAAAATTTTGAAAGGACCAAGATAGCGTGGTCCCAATTTGTAGCTAGGAACACGGAAGCGGACATATTTAGCGGAGAGCCATACCTTGTCTCCTGGAGAAAAAATGGGGGGAGCTCTTCTTTTCTTATCAGCAAACTTCTTCATGCGTGATGAAGCCTGTAAGAGAGAATTTTGGATCTCTTTCCATATGGTGGAAAGATCACGAGTTATTTCATCCACAGCGGGCAAACCAGAGGGCAAGGGAGTAGGGAGGGGGGGAAGAGGGTGACGGCCGTACACCACGAAAAATGGAGATTTGGAAGAAGATTCAGAAACTCTGAAGTTATACGAGAATTCGGCCCATGGTAGAAGATCTGCCCAGTCATCCTGGCGGGAGGAAACAAAATGCCGTAAATAATCACCCAGGACCTGGTTAATTCTTTCTACTTGCCCATTGGATTGAGGATGAGAAGCAGAAGAAAAGTTTAATTTAATCTTGAGTTGTTTACAGAGAGCCCTCCAGAATTTAGACACGAATTGGACGCCTCTATCCGAGACGATCTGCGTGGGCAACCCGTGAAGACGAAAAATGTGTACAAAAAATTGTTTTGCCAACTGAGGCGCAGAAGGAAGACCAGGAAGAGGGATGAAATGTGCCATCTTGGAGAATCGATCAACGACCACCCAAACAACAGTGTTGCCACGGGATGGGGGTAAGTCTGTAATAAAGTCCATACCAATCAGAGACCAAGGCTGTTCGGGGACAGGCAGAGGATGAAGAAGACCAGCGGGCTTCTGGCGAGGAGTCTTATCCCGGGCACAGACAGTGCAGGCCCGCACAAAATCAACAACATCCGTCTCCAGAGTCGGCCACCAATAGAAACGAGAGATGAGTTGCATGGATTTCTTGATGCCCGCATGGCCTGCGAGATGGGAGGAGTGACCCCATTTGAGGATTCCGAGGCGTTGGCGTGGAGTGACGAAGGTCTTCCCTGGAGGAGTTTGCCTGATGGAGGCTGGAGAAGTGGAGATCAGGCAGTCAGGAGGAATGATGTGTTGCGGAGAGAGCTCTACTTCCGAGGCATCCGAGGAACGAGAGAGAGCATCGGCCCTAATGTTCTTATCGGCAGGCCGAAAGTGAATTTCAAAATTAAATCGGGCAAAGAACAGAGACCACCTGGCCTGGCGAGGATTCAGCCGTTGGGCAGACTGGAGATAGGAGAGATTCTTGTGATCGGTGTAAATAATAACTGGAAATCTTGATCCCTCCAGCAGATGCCTCCATTCCTCAAGTGCTAATTTAATGGCTAGTAGCTCTCGATCCCCGATGGAGTAGTTCCTCTCCGCCGGAGAGAAGGTCCTAGAAAAAAAACCACAAGTAACAGCATGCCCGGAAGAATTTTTTTGTAGAAGGACCGCTCCCGCTCCTACTGAGGAGGCATCTACCTCCAATAGGAAGGGTTTAGATGGGTCAGGTCTGGAGAGCACGGGAGCAGAAGAAAAGGCAGACTTGAGCTGTTTAAAGGCGTCTTCCGCTTGAGGAGGCCATGACTTAGGATTGGCATTCTTTTTGGTTAAAGCCACGATAGGAGCCACAATGGTGGAAAAATGTGGAATAAATTGTCTGTAATAATTGGCGAACCCCAAAAAACGTTGGATAGCATGGAGTCCGGAGGGGCGTGGCCAATCTAAGACGGCAGAGAGTTTGTCTGGATCCATTTGTAGTCCCTGGCCAGAGACCAAGTATCCTAGGAAAGGAAGAGATTGACATTCAAATAGACATTTCTCCATCTTGGCATAAAATTGATTGTCACAAAGTCTCTGAAGAACCATGCGGACATGCTGGCGGTGTTCTTCTAGGTTGGCAGAAAAAATCAGGATATCGTCCAGATACACAACAACACAGGAATATAAGAGATCACGAAAAATTTCATTAACAAAGTCTTGGAAGACGGCAGGGGCGTTGCACAGGCCAAAGGGCATGACCAGATACTCAAAGTGTCCATCTCTAGTGTTAAATGCCGTTTTCCATTCATCCCCCTCTCTGATGCGGATGAGATTATAAGCACCTCTTAAGTCCAGTTTGGTAAAGATGTGGGCACCTTGGAGGCGATCAAAGAGTTCAGAGATAAGAGGTAGAGGGTAGCGGTTCTTTACCGTGATTTTATTAAGACCGCGGTAGTCAATGCAAGGACGTAGGGAGCCATCTTTTTTGGAAAAATCCGGCTCCGGCAGGAGAGGAGGATTTGCGGATAAAGCCCTTTTTTAAATTTTCCTGGATGTACTCAGACATAGCAAGAGTCTCTGGGGCGGAGAGAGGATAAATTCTGCCCCGGGGTGGAGTAGTGCCCGGGAGGAGGTCAATAGGACAGTCATAAGGCCTGTGAGGAGGTAAAGTCTCAGCTTGTTTTTTGCAAAATACATCCGCAAAGTCCATATAGGCCTTAGGGAGACCGGTTACAGGGGAAACCACAGGGTCACGGCAAGGAGTACTGGGAACCGGTTTAAGGCAGTCCTTGAAACAAGAGGTACCCCAACTCTTGATCTCCCCAGTGGACCAATCCAGGGTTGGGGAATGGTGTTGAAGCCAGGGTAGTCCAAGGAGAATTTCGGAAGTACAATTGGGGAGGACCAAAAACTCAATTTTTTCGTGATGAGGTCCGATGCACATTAGGAGAGGCTCCGTGCGGAAACGTATGGTACAGTCCAATTTTTCATTGTTAACACAATTGATGTAGAGGGGTCTGGCGAGACTGGTCACCGGGATGTTGAACCTGTTGATGAGAGAGGCCAAAATAAAATTTCCTGCAGATCCGGAATCCAAGAAGGCCATAGTAGAGAAGGAGAAGGTAGAGGCAGATATCCGCACAGGCACAGTAAGACGTGGAGAAGCAGAGTTGACATCAAGGACTGTTTCACCTTTGTGCGGAGTCAGCGTACGTCTTTCCAGGCGGGGAGGACGGATAGGACAATCCTTCAGGAAGTGTTCGGTACCGGCACAGTACAGGCAGAGATTCTCCATGCGGCGTCGTGTCCTCTCTTGAGGTGTCAGGCGAGACCGGTCGACCTGCATAGCATCCACGGCGGAAGGCACAGGAACGGATTGCAGGGGACCAGAGGAGAGAGGAGCCGGGGAGAAAAAACGCCTCGTGCGAACAAAGTCCATATCCTGGCGGAGCTCCTGACGCCTTTCGGAAAAACGCATGTCAATGCGAGTGGCTAGATGAATGAGTTCATGTAGGTTAGCAGGGATTTCTCGTGCGGCCAGAACATCTTTAATGTTGCTGGATAGGCCTTTTTTAAAGGTCGCGCAGAGGGCCTCATTATTCCAGGATAGTTCTGAAGCAAGAGTACGGAATTGTACGGCGTACTCGCCAACGGAAGAATTACCCTGGACCAGGTTCAACAGGGCAGTCTCAGCAGAAGAGGCTCGGGCAGGTTCCTCAAAGACACTTCGAATTTCCGAGAAGAAGGAGTGTACAGAGGCAGTGACGGGGTCATTGCGGTCCCAGAGCGGTGTGGCCCATGACAGAGCTTTTCCAGACAGAAGGCTGACTACGAAAGCCACCTTAGACCTTTCAGTAGGAAACTGGTCCGACATCATCTCCAAGTGCAGGGAACACAGGCTGGAACACAGGCTAGGAACACACAAGGAAACGCTTTCACTGGCACAATGGCAACAAGATCCGGCGAGGGAGTGCAGGGGAAGTGAGGTATACATAGGGAGTGCACAGGTGAACATACTAATTAGAACCACTTGCGCCAATCAGCGGCGCAGTGGCCCTTTAAATCGCAGAGACCCGGCGCGCGCGCGCCCTAGCGAGCGGGGCCGCGCGCGCCGGGACAGGACCGACGGAGAGCGAGTCAGGTACGGGAGCCGGGGTGCGCATCGCGAGCGGGCGCCACCCGCATCGCGAATCGCATCCCGGCTGGAGGCGGAATCGCAGCGCACCGGGTCAGTGGATCTGACCGGAGCGCTGCAGTAGCGAGAGTGTAGCGAGCGCTCCGGGGAGGAGCGGGGACCCGGAGCGCTCGGCGTAACAGCCTTCTTTACACCACACAAGCTGGAAGCAGAGAGGGATGATCACTGTGATGTGTACTGTGATTTAAAAAAAAAAAAAAAAAAAGAATATTCGGAATTACGAATATATAGTGCTATATTCGCAAATATTCGCGAATTCGCGGATATGCGATATTCGCAAATAAAATTTTAAACTTTGTCTCCCAGCTGCAGGGGTTGAGCCGAGGCATGCCGACTTTTTTTGCTGTCGGCCCTGGGCTTCGCCCATTTTTTCTACACAATGTCTCGGGCTTCTTTGATTCTCCTGCGATGTTCAGAGACCCAGTCCTGCAAGACTTGAGGGGAGTTATTGAAAGGGGCCTGTAGCCCAAAAGTTCTGTCCTTCGGCAATTGACCATGTCTTCCCATCATGAGAAAGAAGGGGGTATACCCTGTAGAACAATGAGTAGTGTTGTTGTAGATTTCCAATAACTCAGGCAGTAGTCGGGGCCACTCTTCGTGTTTCAAGACAGAAGCTGCTCGGAGCATATGGATAAACACCTGGTTGATCCTTTCACAGAGCCCATTTCCTTGTGGATGGTAAGCTATCGTTCCGAGCTTCTTACAATCATGCAGCTGGCAGAGTTCCTGGAACAACTGAGCTTCGAAGGCCGTCCCTCGATCAGTGAGGACTGCTTCGGGACACCCCAATGGCTGGATCCAGTGGCTGTAGAAGAGTTATGCTGCCGTCTTGGCGGTCAGATCCTTGACGGGAACAAGAACCACCCACTTAGAGTAATGTTCCACCATGGTCAAGGCATAGCAATAGCCAGATCGAGTGGGGGTCAGCTTCACATGGTCAAGGGCAACCATTTGATTAGGCCTCTCAGTATGGATGGGGTGCAAGGGTGCTCTAGCATCTTTTTGCGGGTTCCTGATGACATTGCACGTGGTGCATTCAGCACACCATATTTCGATGTCTCCTCGCATTCCTATCCAATAAAATCTTCAGCGAATAGTGGCCTCTGTCTAATGGATTCCAAAATGCCCCGACTGGTCGTGATATGCATTCAGGACCATAGCTGCATCTCTTCTGGGGATTACAATTTGATGCACCCGTTCTCCAGAGACCGGGTCCAATGAGTTTCTGTATTGCAGCCCCTTATGGAGGAATAGGCGATTTCGCTGTCGCCACAACTGTCTCAGTTCAAAGTCTCCTTGCTGCTTGTGGAGTCGAGTGGGCACCTTCTTGTGGAGGCAGTAATTCAAGAGGTCCCCTATGACCCAGCTTTCATCCTGCAGAGTCTTCCACGTGTATTGGCCTTCAGGGACTTCCAGAGGTCCGGGTTCGTCACCCTCTTGGGCCGTTAGAGCATTCTGGCTCATGAACCGTTGGTAGAAGGGTGGCATTTCCACATCTTCCCATTCGTCCCCTGCAGGGGGTTCTTCACCTGGGGCCATCCGGGAGAGAGCATCCGCATTGACATTGGATTTTCCACTGCAGTACTTAATACTGAAGTTATAATTGGCCAACCGGGAGACCCAGCACTGTTCAATAGCCCCCAACTTAGCAGCGTTCAAGTGGGACAAGGGATTGTTGTCCGTATAGACCGTGAAGGGGGTGGCCGCCAGATAATACTTGAATTTTTCAGTAATGGCCCAGACCAGGGCCAAGAGCTCCAACTTGAAAGAGCTATAGTTGTCATCATTCCTTTCCGCGCCTCGAAGATGACGGCTGGCGTGGCTATTACCCTCTCTTTACCATCTTGGAGGTGAGATAAGACGGCTCCCAGTCCTTCGAAACTGGCCTCAGTATATAAGCGGAACGGCTTACCTTAGTCAGGATAGGCCAAGATAGGAGGTTCTGTAAGAAGGTACTTTAAAGCTCGGAAGGCAGTTTCTTGGTCTTCAGCCCATTGTGTCGGGAGCCTCCCATTATAATTTTCCTTGGCAGTACCCCTCAGTAAGGCAGTCAAGGGGCCAGCAATTTGTGCAAAGTGAGGGATGAAAAGTCGGTAGTAGCCGGCAAATCCCAGGAAACTTATGACGTCTCGTACTGTCTTGGGTGTAGGCCAGTTCCTCACAGCACTTCTTTTCTGGGGGTCAGGTTGGACACCATCGGCACTTACGACATGTCCTAGATAGTGCACTTGTGGCTTTAACAGGTGACACTTGGATGGCTTGACCTTCAGTCCTTGCCATATAAGGACCTGGAAAACTTCTCTTTTTTTTTAAATCTGATATTTTTTTTAAGATCTAAAACATACAGGATCCTGACCCATTCCAATAATCTGCCACCCAACCCAAACCTCTCCATCGCCGGCCTGAGGTAGCTACAATCTACCCTGTCAAAGGCCTTCATGGTATCTATCGACAGGATGGATCGGAGCCCCTACTCGGGCATATGAATATTAGCAGACAGCTTAATCAAATTATCATGACTATTTCGCCTCGGTACAAAGCCGGTTTGGTCAGTAGCAATAATTTTGTTACAAACCTTTGCCAATCTCATTGCCAAAAACTTGGCAATAGTTTTGGCATCTGAATTTAATAGAGAGATGGGTCTATATGAATCAGCTGAAAGAAGGTTCTTTCCCATTTTTAACAGCAGAATTATGTTTGCTTCACGCATAGTCAATGGGAGAGACCTACTAATACAGGATTTTATTACAAGCAAGAGGCGAGTATTATAGTGCCAAATCTTTCTTTTAGTGAAAAAACAGCAGCAAAAGAGTTAATGGAAATAAGAAGAGAAAAAACACAGGTGAACGCAGGTGATAGCAGGTAGGTAATCAGCAAGGTATCCACCAATCAGCACACGGCATAGGTTATAAGAGGTATAGGCGTTCCTTAACCCCTTAAAGGGGTTATCCAGGGAAAAACTTTTTTTTAAATATCAACTGGCTCCAGAAAGTTAAACAGATTTGTAAATTACTTCTATTAAAAAATCTTAATCCTTTCAGTACTTATGAGCTTCTGAAGTTTAGGTTGTTATTTTCTGTCTAAGTAATCTCTGATGACACGTGTCTCGGTAACCGCCCAGTTTAGAAGAGGTTTGCTATGGGAATTAGCTTCTAAACTGGGCGGTTCCCGTGAGATTCTCTCTCTGTCCCTCTCTCCACTATTCAGCATTACGCGCCCGTTACCTCACAGGCTCCTCAGACTGCGGCAGCACTAGACGTGTCATTGGAGTCTTCAGATTCTCAGCATTTTCTCCAACTAGTTGTTTCTCTTTACTCATTTAGCCCTCTGGTTTTCCAATAGTCTCTTGCTGGACAAATATTAACCCCTTAAGGACCCAGCCATTTTACACCATAGGACCCAGCCATTTTTTGCACATCTGACCACTGTCATTTAAACATTAATAACTCTGGAATGCTTTTAGTTATCATTCTGATTCCGAGACTTTTTTCGTGACATATTCTACTTTAACATAGTGGTAAAATTTTTTGGTAACTTGCATCCTTTCTTGGTGAAAAATCCCAAAATTTGATGAAAAATGTGAAAATTTTTGCATTTTTCTAACTTTGAAGCTCTCTGCTTGTAAGGAAAATGGATATTCCAAATAATTTTTTTTATTCACATATACAATATGTCAACTTTATGTTTGCATCATAAAATTTACATGTTTTTTTACTTTTGGAAGACACCAGAAGGCTTCAAAGTTCAGACGCGATTTTCCAATTTTTCACAAAATTTCCAAAATCACAATTTTTCAGGGACCAGTTCAGGTTTGAAGTGGATTTGAAGGGTCTTCATCTTAGAAATACCCCACAAATGATCCCATTATAACTGTACCCCTCAAAGTATTCAAAATGATATTCAGTCAGCATTTTAACCCTTTAGGTGTTTCACAGGAATAGCAGCAAAGTGAAGGAGAAAATTCACAATCTTCATTTTTTACACTCGCATGTTCTTGTAGACCCAATTTTTTTATTTTTACTAGGGGTAAAAGGAGAAAATGTATACTTATATTTGTAGCCCAATTTCTCTCGAGTAAGCACATACCTCATATGTCTATGTAAAGTGTTCGGCGGGCGCAGTAGATGGCTCAGAAGCGAAGGAGCGAAAAGGGGATTTTGGAGTGTACGTTTTTCTGAAATGGTTTTTGGGGGATATGTTGCATTTAGGAAGCCCCTATGGTGCCAGAACAGGGAAAAAAAACACATGGCATACAATTTCGGAAACTAGACCCCTTGAGGAGCGTAACACGGAATAAAGTGAGCCTTAATACCCCACAGGTGTTTCACGACTTTTGTATGTAAAAAAAGAAAAAGAAAATTTCACTAAAATGTGTGTTTCCCCCCAAATTTCACATTTTTGCAAGAGTTAATAGCAGAAAATACCCCCCAAAATTTGTAACCCCATCTCTTCTGAGTATGGAGGTACCCCATAAGTTGACCTGAAGTGCACTACGGGCGAACTACAATGCTCAGAAGAGAAGGAGTCATATTTGGCTTTTTGAGAGCAAATTTCGCTCGGGGGCATGTCGCATTTAGGAAGCCCCTATGGTGCCAGGACAGCAAAAAATACCCACATGGCATACCATTTTGGAAACTAGACCCCTTCAGGAACGTAACAAGGAATAAAGTGAGCCTTAATACATCACAGGGGTTTCACGACTTTTGCATACGTAAAAAAAAAAATGTTCTTTTTTCACAAAAATGTGCGTTTCCCCCCCAAATTTTTGCAAGGGTTAATAGCAGAAAATACCCCCCAAAATTTGTAACTCCATCTCTTCCGAGTATGGAGGTACCCCATAAGTTGACCTTAAGCGCACTACGGGCGAACTACAATGCTCAAGAGAAGGAGTCATATTTGGCTTTTTGAGAGCAAATTTTGCTCGGGGGGCATGTCGCATTTAGGAAGCCCCTATGTTGCCAGGACAGCAAAATAACCCCCACATGGCATAGCATTTTTTAAACTAGACCCCTTGAGGAACATTAAAAGGGGTACAGTGAGCATTTACCCCCCACTGGTGTCTGTCAAATCTTTGGAAAAGTGGGCTGTACAAAATTTTTTATGTGCACAGCCCATTGTTCCAAAGATCTGTCAGACACCAGTGGGGTGTCAATTCTCACTGCACCCCTAGTTTCCGAAATGGGGTCACATGTGGTTTTTATTTTTATTTTTGCGTTTGTCAAAACCTCTGTAACAATCAGCCACCCCTGTGCAAATCACCTCAAATGTACATGGTGCACCCTCCTTTCCGGATCCGCCAGCTCCTCTTCAGCATCTGCAGCACAATCAGAAAGGGAAGAATCAGAAGGAGCATATTCCCCAGCTGCAGTTCCAGACCTGCCATGCCGACTCCTACCACCAGGTGGCGCCCTCTCACTGTAGCACTCTGGATCCTGCCGACCTCCAACCAGCCTATCTTCCCTCACAGGCAGAGAGACGCTGATAGAAGAAGATCTCCGAGCTCTGGCCTCCCCTGCATTCCCGGAGCTCTGCTGTTGTGCTGTCCGCTGCTGGGCTGCACTCAGAGAAGGTGAGCCAGCCATGTCCCTGCTGCCTCCGGGCCTCCTCTCCTCTGCAGACCTGGCCCCAGAACGCTGCTTAGAGCCCGACCCTGCACTGGACAGGGCCGGCCCTGCCTCCTCTCCTCCACTCTGCTGGGCCTCAGTACTAGAAGGCCCCGCCAGCTCCTCACGTCGGGACCTACGCCGGGCAGATGAAGAAGCCGCAGCAGTCATCACAGGGGGACCGGCAGCTCCGGCCGTCCCTCGCTCACTCCTGGTGCCCTTCCTCGACGATCTCCGGCCTGACACTCCCTCCTCAGGGACGGCCGCACCACTACCCGGGCCGCACAGTGGGGAAGGAGCGGAGGGACCAGCAGCCGCCCCCCCCCTCCTGCATCCTCTGCCCTACGCCCTGACACTGTCCCCCGGGAAGCCGCACTGGAAGTGCCCCTACTCACTGTACCTGCCATCTCCCGGGAAGACCGCACAGGGCTCAGGCACCGCCGCCTGCTACGGGGAGTGGGCTCAGGACTCAGACGCTCCGGAGCCCTGGATCTACGGGACCCGCGCCGCAAGCCAGGAAGGGGGTCAGCCTGCACCCCACTCCCGATCCCCAGGACCCCCCGCACCTGTTCCCGCACCCAAGCATCCCCATGAGACGCTGCAGCAGCCCAGAGGTGGGTGAAAAGCTCATCCAAGGACGACATGGCACCTTCTTCTCGCTTCTACACGGTGACTGGTGAGTACCCTCCCCCCTGGGGCACCCCTCTATATACACTCCTCCCCCTCCCCTCCAGATGACCTCCCTTTCACCCCACACTCGAGCCACCTGCTATTGTCCCTTAAAGGAGCAGGAGCCATTTAACCCTTTAACCCCCATTCCCTTGAAATATACCTCTAACCACATTAACCCTTACTAACATCTGGGAGGGCCACTAAAACCCCTGTCAAGGTGCCACTACGCCAGGGGTTCCCCCGCTCCGTTTGCTCCCAGGATCTCGGGCACTTAGCAATCATTCGGCGATCGGACAGCGAGGAGGCAAGTAGGGAGCCTCCTGCTGTCCTGTAAGCTGTTCGGGATGCCGCGATTTCGCCGCGGCTATCCTGAACAGCCCACTGAGCTAACCGGCATACTTTCACTTTAGACGCGGCGTTCAACTTTGAACGCCGCGTCTAAAGGGTTAATAGCTGTTACGCCGAGCGCTCCGGGTCCCCGCTCCTCCCCGGAGCGCTCGCTTCACTCTCCCCGCGGCAGCGCTCCGGTCACGTCCTCTGACCCGGGGCGCTGCGATTCCGCTGCCAGCCGGGATGCGATTCGCGATGCGGGTAGCGCCCGCTCGCGATGCGCACCCCGGCTCCCCTACCTGACTCGCTCTCCGCCTGTTCTGTCCCGGCGCGCGCGGCCCCGCTCCCTAGGGCGCGCGCGCGCCGGGTCTCTGCGATTTAAAGGGCCACTGCGCCGCTGATTGGCGCAGTGGTTCCAATTAGTGGTTACACCTGTGCACTTCCCTATATCACCTCACTTCCCCTTCACTCCCTCGCCGGATCTTGTTGCCTTAGTGCCAGTGAAAGCGTTCCTTGTGTGTTCCTTGCCTGTGTTTCCAGACCTTCTGCCGTTGCCCCTGACTACGATCCTTGCTGCCTGCCCCGACCTTCTGCTACGTCCGACCTTGCTTTTGCCTACCCCCTTGTACCGCGCCTATCTTCAGCAGCCAGAGAGGTGAGCCGTTGCTAGTGGATACGACCTGGTCACTACCGCCGCAGCAAGACCATCCCGCTTTGCGGCGGGCTCTGGTGAAAACCAGTAGTGGCTTAGAACCGGTCCACTAGCACGGTCCACGCCAATCCCTCTCTGGCACAGAGGATCCACTACCTGCCAGCCGGCATCGTGACAGTAGATCCGGCCATGGATCCCGCTGAAGTTCCTCTGCCAGTTGTCGCTGACCTCACCACGGTGGTCGCCCAGCAGTCACAACAGATAGCGCAACAAGGCCAACAGCTGTCTCAACTGACCGTTATGCTACAACAGTTACTACCACAGCTTCAGCAGTCATCTCCTCCGCCAGCTCCTGCACCTCCTCCGCAGCGAGTGGCCGCTCCTGGGATACGCTTATCCTTGCCGGATAAATTTGATGGGGACTCTAAGTTTTGCCGTGGCTTTCTTTCCCAATGTTCCCTGCATCTGGAGATGATGTCGGACCTGTTTTCCACTGAAAGGTCTAAGGTGGCTTTCGTAGTCAGCCTTCTGTCCGGAAAAGCCCTGTCATGGGCCACACCGCTCTGGGACCGCAATGACCCCGTCACTGCCTCTGTACACTCCTTCTTCTCGGAAATCCGAAGTGTCTTTGAGGAACCTGCCCGAGCCTCTTCTGCTGAGACTGCCCTGTTGAACCTGGTCCAGGGTAATTCTTCCGTTGGCGAGTATGCCGTACAATTCCGTACTCTTGCTTCAGAATTGTCCTGGAATAATGAGGCCCTCTGCGCGACCTTCAAAAAAGGCCTATCCAGCAACATTAAAGATGTTCTGGCCGCACGAGAAATTCCTGCTAATCTACATGAACTTATTCACCTAGCCACTCGCATTGACATGCGTTTTTCCGAAAGGCGTCAGGAACTCCGCCAAGATATGGACTCTGTTCGCACGAGGCGTTTCTTCTCCTCGGCTCCTCTCTCCTCTGGTCCCCTGCAATCTGTTCCTGTGCCTCCCGCCGTGGAGGCTATGCAGGTCGACCGGTCTCGCCTGACACCTCAAGAGAGGACACGACGCCGTATGGAGAACCTCTGCCTGTACTGTGCTAGTACCGAACACTTCCTGAGAGATTGTCCTATCCGTCCTCCCCGCCTGGAAAGACGTACGCTGACTCCGCACAAAGGTGAGACAGTCCTTGATGTCTACTCAGCTTCTCCACGTCTTACTGTGCCTGTGCGGATGTCTGCCTCTGCCTTCTCCTTCTCTACAGTGGCCTTCTTGGACTCTGGATCTGCAGGAAATTTTATTTTGGCCTCTCTCGTCAACAGGTTCAACATTCCGGTGACCAGTCTCGCCAGACCCCTCTACATCAATTGTGTAAATAATGAAAGATTGGACTGTACCATACGTTTCCGCACGGAGCCCCTTCTTATGAGCATCGGATCTCATCATGAGAGGATTGAACTTTTGGTCCTCCCCAATTGCACCTCGGAAATTCTCCTTGGACTTCCCTGGCTTCAACTTCATTCCCCTACCCTGGATTGGTCCACTGGGGAGATCAAGAGTTGGGGGTCCTCTTGTTCCAAGAACTGTCTAAAACCGGTTCCCAGTAACCCTTGCCGTAACTCTGTGGTTCCTCCAGTAACCGGTCTCCCTAAGGCCTATATGGACTTCGCGGATGTTTTCTGCAAAAAACAAGCTGAGACTCTACCTCCTCACAGGCCTTATGATTGCCCTATCGACCTCCTCCCGGGCACTACTCCACCCCGGGGCAGAATTTATCCTCTCTCTGCCCCAGAGACTCTTGCCATGTCCGAATACGTCCAGGAGAATCTAAAAAAGGGCTTTATCCGTAAATCCTCCTCTCCTGCCGGAGCCGGATTTTTCTTTGTGTCCAAAAAGGATGGCTCCCTACGTCCTTGCATTGACTACCGCGGTCTTAATAAAATCACGGTTAAGAACCGCTACCCCTTACCCCTCATCTCTGAACTCTTTGATCGCCTCCAAGGTGCCCACATCTTCACTAAATTGGACTTAAGAGGCGCCTATAACCTCATCCGCATCAGAGAGGGGGACGAGTGGAAAACGGCATTTAACACCAGAGATGGACACTTTGAGTATCTGGTCATGCCCTTTGGACTGTGCAACGCCCCTGCCGTCTTCCAAGACTTTGTCAATGAAATTTTTCGTGATCTGTTATACTCCTGTGTTGTTGTATATCTGGACGATATCCTAATTTTTTCTGCCAATCTAGAAGAACACCGCCAGCATGTCCGTATGGTTCTTCAGAGACTTCGTGACAACCAACTCTATGCCAAAATTGAGAAATGTCTGTTTGAATGCCAATCTCTTCCTTTTCTAGGATATTTGGTCTCTGGCCAGGGACTACAGATGGATCCAGACAAACTCTCTGCCGTCTTAGATTGGCCACGCCCCTCCGGACTCCGTGCTATCCAACGCTTTTTGGGGTTCGCCAATTATTACAGGCAATTTATTTCACATTTTTCTACCATTGTGGCTCCTATCGTGGCTTTAACCAAAAAAAATGCTGATCCCAAGTCCTGGCCTCCTCAAGCAGAAGACGCCTTTAAACGACTCAAGTCTGCCTTTTCTTCGGCTCCCGTCCTCTCCAGACCTGACCCTTCCAAACCCTTCCTATTGGAGGTTGATGCCTCCTCAGTGGGAGCTGGAGCTGTTCTTCTACAAAAAAATTCTTCCGGGCATGCTGTCACTTGTGGTTTTTTCTCTAGGACCTTCTCTCCAGCGGAGAGGAACTACTCCATCGGGGATCGAGAGCTTCTAGCCATTAAATTAGCACTTGAGGAATGGAGACATCTGCTGGAGGGATCAAGTTCTCCTGTTATTATCTACACCGACCACAAGAACCTCTCCTACCTCCAGTCTGCCCAACGGCTGAATCCTCGCCAGGCCCGGTGGTCTCTGTTCTTTGCCCGATTTAATTTTGAGATTCACTTTCGTCCTGCCGATAAGAACATTAGGGCCGATGCTCTCTCTCGTTCCTCGGATGCCTCAGAAGTTGAACTCTCTCCGCAACACATCATTCCACCTGACTGCCTGATCTCCACTTCTCCTGCCTCCATCAGGCAGACTCCTCCTGGAAAGACCTTTGTTTCTCCTCGCCAACGCCTCGGAATCCTCAAATGGGGTCACTCCTCCCATCTCGCAGGTCATGCGGGTATCAAGAAATCTGTGCAACTCATCTCCCGCTTCTATTGGTGGCCGACTCTGGAGACGGATGTTGTGGACTTTGTGCGTGCCTGCACTATCTGTGCCCGGGATAAGACTCCTCGCCAGAAGCCCGCTGGTTTTCTTCATCCTCTGCCTGTCCCCGAACAGCCTTGGTCTCTGATTGGTATGGATTTTATTACTGATTTACCCCCTTCCCGTGGCAACACTGTTATTTGGGTGGTCGTTGATCGATTCTCCAAAATGGCACATTTCATCCCTCTTCCTGGTCTTCCTTCTGCGCCTCAGTTGGCTAAACAATTTTTTGTACACATTTTTCGTCTTCACGGATTGCCTACGCAGATTGTCTCGGATAGAGGCGTCCAATTCGTGTCTAAATTCTGGAGGGCTCTCTGTAAACAACTCAAGATTAAATTAAATTTTTCTTCTGCATATCATCCCCAGTCCAATGGACAAGTAGAAAGGATTAACCAGATCTTGGGTGATTATTTGCGACATTTTGTTTCCTCCCGCCAGGATGACTGGGCAGATCTCCTCCCATGGGCCGAATTCTCGTATAACTTCAGGGTCTCTGAGTCTTCCTCCAAATCCCCATTTTTCGTGGTGTACGGCCGTCACCCTCTTCCCCCCCTCCCTACTCCCTTGCCCTCTGGTCTGCCCGCTGTGGATGAAATTTCTCGTGACCTTTCCATCATATGGAGAGAGACCCAAAATTCTCTCTTACAGGCTTCATCACGCATGAAGAAGTTCGCGGATAAGAAAAGAAGAGCTCCCCCCGTTTTTTCCCCTGGAGACAAGGTATGGCTCTCCGCTAAATATGTCCGCTTCCGTGTCCCTAGCTACAAGTTGGGACCACGCTATCTTGGTCCTTTCAAAATTTTGTGTCAAATTAATCCTGTCTCTTATAAACTTCTTCTTCCTCCCTCTCTTCGTATCCCTAATGCCTTTCACGTCTCTCTTCTCAAACCACTCATCCTCAACCGTTTTTCTCCCAAGTCTGTTCCTCCCACTCCTGTTTCCGGCTCCTCGGACATCTTCTCGGTCAAAGAAATTTTAGCTGCCAAAAAGGTCAGAGGGAAAAAATTTTTTTTAGTGGACTGGGAGGGTTGTGGTCCTGAAGAGAGATCCTGGGAACCTGAGGACAACATCCTAGACAAAAGTCTGCTCCTCAGGTTCTCAGGCTCTAAGAAGAGGGGGAGACCCAAGGGGGGGGGGTACTGTTACGCCGAGCGCTCCGGGTCCCCGCTCCTCCCCGGAGCGCTCACTTCACTCTCCCCGCGGCAGCGCTCCGGTCACGTCCTCTGACCCGGGGCGCTGCGATTCCGCTGCCAGCCGGGATGCGATTCGCGATGCGGGTAGCGCCCGCTCGCGATGCGCACCCCGGCTCCCCTACCTGACTCGCTCTCCGCCTGTTCTGTCCCGGCGCGCGCGGCCCCGCTCCCTAGGGCGCGCGCGCGCCGGGTCTCTGCGATTTAAAGGGCCACTGCGCCGCTGATTGGCGCAGTGGTTCCAATTAGTGGTTACACCTGTGCACTTCCCTATATCACCTCACTTCCCCTTCACTCCCTCGCCGGATCTTGTTGCCTTAGTGCCAGTGAAAGCGTTCCTTGTGTGTTCCTTGCCTGTGTTTCCAGACCTTCTGCCGTTGCCCCTGACTACGATCCTTGCTGCCTGCCCCGACCTTCTGCTACGTCCGACCTTGCTTTTGCCTACCCCCTTGTACCGCGCCTATCTTCAGCAGCCAGAGAGGTGAGCCGTTGCTAGTGGATACGACCTGGTCACTACCGCCGCAGCAAGACCATCCCGCTTTGCGGCGGGCTCTGGTGAAAACCAGTAGTGGCTTAGAACCGGTCCACTAGCACGGTCCACGCCAATCCCTCTCTGGCACAGAGGATCCACTACCTGCCAGCCGGCATCGTGACAATAGCGTGCGGCACCGCGATCAATGCCGTGCGCTATTAGCCACGGCCCGACCCGCTATTATAGATCGGGAGCGGACACATGACGTTCCAGTACGTCTTGTGTCCTTATGGAGTTAACTTACTAAGGGGTGACTAGGGTATTACTAGGGAAGCGGACCCTGACAGTCCTAGGGACTGTGACTTTGGGGCCCCCCAAACAAGGCACAGTATGAAATACGTGCCAGGACACCACAAACCCCCTTACTTAAAACAAGTCGACCCCGACGCCTGTCCCCTAAGACAGAGGGACTAGGACAAGGACAGAAGTATTAAACAGTCTATACATCCTGACAACATTTTCTTTTAATTTGCCTAGTATTCTTACTAAACAATTATGAAGCTATCTAACATTTAGTCTCTAGCTCCTTAGACATCTTTATAGCTCTTTCTATACATTTATGAGGCTAACTAGAAGTTGATAAAGCTCACTAGACATTGGATGAAGCTGTCTAACATTTAGTCTCAAGCTCCCTGGATTTTTATACAGAGCTCTCTATACATTTAGTCTCAAGCTGTCTAGACATTTTTGAAATCTCACCACAGTTTCTTTTGTTTTGCCACGATGAGTCACCTGTTAGTACACAAAAGTTATATTGGCTTGCCTGAGGCTATCTACCAATAAGTTTAGCCGCCAGGGTCTATTGGCTACACGCTTCTTACCTCTAGAACACGACAGTATACCCTTACCTAGGTTACCTTTAGAAATATGTGTTTAATTTAATGCACTCAAGAGCATCTACTGGCCAGGTAGAGCATTTCATACACGTAATAAAGAAAAGAGAGATTAGTGTACCTAACAGTGGCAGGAATAGAATTTCAATAGGCTACAATTCCTAAAGTGTTCCTTGAGTGTGAGACATATTTTTATTTTACTTTGTGTATTGAAGAAGACTGAGATAAGTACATTTAAGTGAGCTATTAGAGGTACTATGTGTGAAAGTACTGCTTAAAAGTTAGTCTTGATACCTTAAGGGTAGTTCACCCTGAGTAGTCCTTTGAGACTCTCGCCACATCACCTCCGGGCTGGCAGGAGTCTCTTCACGTAGAGATTCTGCAGAAACTTCAGTCCCCGAGGGACCAGCTTGAAGGCTGGACACAGGAGCAACATCTTCGGTTGGACTGGGAGATTCTGTGAAGTCAGGTAGAGAAGGTGTAGCAGGACTTGGAGTAGCCACAGGAGCAGGACTGGTGCTGGGGGAAGCAACCAATGGTGGCTGACTGGATGGAGCAGCTATTGGTAGCTGGCTGGGCGGAGCAACCAGTGGAGGCTGGCTAGATGGAGCAACAAGGGGCGGCTGGCTTGCAGCTGAACATGGCATACCCCAATACATGACAGGTTGGTGAGAAGAGAATAAAGGAACGTCCATACTGGGATGAATTCCTTCTCCTGGTACATATTCCCTGGCTGGCCTGGCTGGAGGAGGAGTAGCGAGAAGTGCAGGAGGAGGGGGTCCCGGTAAGTCTTCCTTCAAGCACACCTTTATTCGGTTTTGGTGGACCACCTGTGGCTCAAACCCTTTTTTCTGTATCTCATACACATCTGTGTCGGGATAAGGAATTGCAGTAATAGTATAGGGTTCTGTTTCCCATAGAGAATCCAGCTTATGAGTTCTTGGGAATTTCCTGAGCCAAACTTTGTCTCCCAGCTGCAGGGGTTGAGCCGAGGCATGCCGACTTTTTTTGCTGTCGGCCCTGGGCTTCGCCCATTTTTTCTCCACAATGTCTCGGGCTTCTTTGATTCTCCTGCGATGTTCAGAGACCCAGTCCTGCAAGACTTGAGGGGAGTTATTGAAAGGGGCCTGTAGCCCAAAAGTTCTGTCCTTCGGCAATTGACCATGTCTTCCCATCATGAGAAAGAAGGGGGTATACCCTGTAGAACAATGAGTAGTGTTTTTGTAGATTTCCAATAAGTCAGGCAGTAGTCGGGGCCACTCTTCGTGTTTCAAGACAGAAGCTGCTCGGAGCATATGGATAAACACCTGGTTGATCCTTTCACAGAGCCCATTTCCTTGTGGATGGTAAGCTATCGTTCCGAGCTTCTTACAATCATGCAGCTGGCAGAGTTCCTGGAACAACTGAGCTTCGAAGGCCGTCCCTCGATCAGTGAGGACTGCTTCGGGACACCCCAATGGCTGGATCCAGTGGCTGTAGAAGAGTTATGCTGCCGTCTTGGCGGTCAGATCCTTGACGGGAACAAGAACCACCCACTTAGAGTAATGTTCCACCATGGTCAAGGCATAGCAATAGCCAGATCGAGTGGGGGTCAGCTTCACATGGTCAAGGGCAACCATTTGATTAGGCCTCTCAGTATGGATGGGGTGCAAGGGTGCTCTTGCATCTTTTTGGGGGTTCCTGATGACATTGCACGTGGTGCATTCAGCACACCATATTTCGATGTCTCCTCGCATTCCTATCCAATAAAATCTTCGGCGAATAGTGGCCTCTGTCTAATGGATTCCAAAATGCCCCGACTGGTCGTGATATGCATTCAGGACCATAGCTGCATCTCTTCTGGGGATTACAATTTGATGCACCCGTTCTCCAGAGACCGGGTCCAATGAGTTTCTGTATTGCAGCCCCTTATGGAGGAATAGGCGATTTAGCTGTCGCCACAACTGTCTCAGTTCAAAGTCCCCTTGCTGCTTGTGGAGTCGAGTGGGCACCTTCTTGTGGAGGCAGTAAATCAAGAGGTCCCCTATGACCCAGCTTTCATCCTGCAGAGTCTTCCACGTGTATTGGTCTTCAGGGACTTCCAGAGGTCCGGGTTCGTCACCCTCTTGGGCCGTTAGAGCATTCTGGCTCATGAACCGTTGGTAGAAGGGTGGCATTTCCACATCTTTCCATTCGTCCCCTGCAGGGGGTTCTTCACCTGGGGCCATCCGGGAGAGAGCATCCGCATTGACATTGGATTTTCCACTGCAGTACTTAATACTGAAGTTATAATTGGCCAACCGGGAGACCCAGCACTGTTCAATAGCCCCCAACTTAGCGTTCAAGTGGGCCAAGGGATTGTTGTCCGTATAGACCGTGAAGGGGGTGGTCGCCAGATAATCCTTGAATTTTTCAGTGATGGCCCAGACCAGGGCCAAGAGCTCCAACTTGAAAGAGCTATAGTTGTCATCATTCCTTTCCGCGCCTCGAAGATGACGGCTGGCGTAGGCTATTACCCTCTCTTTACCATCTTGGAGGTGAGATAAGATGGCTCCCAGTCCTTCGAAACTGGCCTCAGTATATAAGCGGAACGGCTTACCGTAGTCAGGATAGGCCAAGATAGGAGGTTCTGTAAGAAGGTACTTTAAAGCTCGGAAGGCAGTTTCTTGGTCTTCAGCCCATTGAGTCGGGAGCCTCCCATTATAATTTTCCTTGGCAGTACCCCTCAGTAAGGCAGTCAAGGGGCCAGCAATTTGTGCAAAGTGAGGGATGAAAAGTCGGTAGTAGCCGGCAAATCCCAGGAAACTTATGACGTCTCGTACTGTCTTGGGTCTAGGCCAGTTCCTCACAGCACTTCTTTTCTGGGGGTCAGGTTGGACACCATCGGCACTTACGACATGTCCTAGATAGTGCACTTGTGGCTTTAACAGGTGACACTTGGATGGCTTGACCTTCAGTCCTTGCCGTATAAGGATCTGGAAAACTTCTCTTTTTTTTTTAAATCTGATATTTTTATTAAGATCTAAAACATACAGGACCCTGACCCATTCCAAAAATCTGCCACCCAACCCAAACCTCTCCATCGCCTGCCTGAGGTAGCTACAATCTACCCTGTCGAAGGCCTTCATGGCATCTATCGACAGGATGGATCGGAGCCCCTACTCCGGCATATGAATATTAGCAGACAGCTTAATCAAATTATCATGACTATTTCGGCTCGGTACAAAGCCGGTTTGGTCAGTAGCAATAATTTTGTTACAAACCTTTGCCAATCTCATTGTCAAAACCTTGGCAATAGTTTTGGCATCTGAATTTAATAGAGAGATGGGTCTATATGAAATATAGTTAACGGAAATAAGAGTTAACGGAAATAAGAAGAGAAAAAACACAGGTGAACGCAGGTAGGTAATCAGCAAGGTATCCACCAATCAGCACACAGCATAGGTTATAAGAGGTATAGGCGTTCCTTAACCCCTTAAAGGGGTTATCCAGGGAAAAACTTTTTCTTTAAATATCAACTGGCTCCAGAAAGTTAAACAGATTTGTAAATTACTTCTATTAAAAAATCTTAATTCTTTCAGTACTTATGAGCTTCTGAAGTTTAGGTTGTTATTTTCTGTCTAAGTAATCTCTGATGACACGTGTCTCGGTAACCGCCCAGTTTAGAAGAGGTTTGCTATGGGAATTTGCTTCTAAACTGGGCGGTTCTCGTGAGATTCTCTCTCTGTCCCTCTCTCCACTATTCAGCATTACGCGCCTGTTACCTCACAGGCTCCTCAGACTGCGGCAGCGCTAGACGTGTCATTGGAGTCTTCAGATTCTCAGTATTTTCTCCAACTAGTTGTTTCTCTTTATTCATTTAGCCCTCTGTTTTTCCAATAGTCTCTTGCTGGACAAATATTAACCCCTTAAGGACCCAGCCATTTTACACCTTAGGACCCAGCCATTTTTTGCACATCTGACCACTGTCATTTTAAACATTAATAACTCTGGAATGCTTTTAGTTATCATTCTGATTCCGAGACTTTTTTCGTGACATATTCTACTTTAACATAGTGGTAAATTTTTTTGGTAACTTGCATCCTTTCTTGGTGAAAAATCCCAAAATTTGATGAAAATTTTGAAAATGTTGCATTTTTCTAACTTTGAATCTCTCTGCTTGTAAGGAAAATGGATATTCCAAATAATTTTTTATATTCACATATACAATATGTTCACTTTATGTTTGCATCATAAAATTTACATGTTTCTACTTTTGGAAGACACCAGAAGGCTTCAAAGTTCAGACGCAATTTTCCAATATTTCACAAAATTTCCAAAATCACAATTTTTCAGGGACCAGTTCAGGTTTGAAGTGGATTTGAAGGGTCTTCATCTTAGAAATACCCCACAAATGATCCCATTATAAAAACTGCACCCCTCAAAGTATTCAAAATGACATTCAGTCAGCATTTTAACCCTTTAGGTGTTTCACAGGAATAGCAGCAAAGTGAAGGAGAAAATTCACAATCTTCATTTTTTACACTCGCATGTTCTTGTAGACCCAATTTTTTAATTTTTACAAGGGGTAAAAGGAGAAAATGTATACTTATATTTGTAGCCCAATTTCTCTCGAGTAAGCACATACCTAATATGTTTATGTAAAGTGTTCGGCGGGCGCAGTAGAGGGCTCAGAAGCGAAGGAGCGAAAAGGGGATTTTGGAGAGTACGTTTTTCTGAAATGGTTTTTGGGGGATATGTTGCATTTAAGAAGCCCCTATGGTGCCAGAACAGGAAAAAAAAACACATGGCATACAATTTTGGAAACTAGACCCCTTGAGGAACGTAACAAGGAATAAAGTGAGCCTTAATACCCCACAGGTGTTTCACGACTTTTGCATGTAAAAAAAGAAAAAGAAAATTTCACTAAAATGTGTGTTTCCCCCCAAATTTCACATTTTTGCAAGAGTTAATAGCAGAAAATACCCCCCAAAATTTGTAACCCCATCTCTTCTGAGTATGGAGGTACCCCATAAGTTGACCTGAAGTGCACTACGGGCGAACTACAATGCTCAGAAGAGAAGGAGTCATATTTGGCTTTTTGAGAGCAAATTTTGCTCGGGGGCATGTCGCATTTAGGAAGCCCCTATGGTGCCAGGACAGCAAAAAAATACCCACATGGCATACCATTTTGGAAACTAGACCCCTTCAGGAATGTAACAAGGAATAAAGTGAGCCTTAATACCCCACAGGGTTTTCACGACTTTTGCATACGTTAAAAAAAAAAATGTTTATTTTCACCAAAATGTGTGTTTCCCCCAAATTTCACATTTTTGCAAGAGTTAATAGCAGAAAATACCCCCCAAAATTTGTAACCCCATCTCTTCTGAGTATGGAGGTACCCCATAAGTTGACCTTAAGCGCACTACGGGCGAACTACAATGCTCAAGAGAAGGAGTCATATTTGGCTTTTTGAGAGCAAATTTTGCTCGGGAGGCATGTCGCATTTAGGAAGCCCCTATGTTGCCAGGACAGCAAAATAACCCCCACATGGCATACCATTTTTGAAACTAGACCCCTTGAGGAACATTACAAGGGGTACAGTGAGCATTTACCCCCCACTGGTGTCTGTCAAATCTTTGGAAAAGTTGGCTGTACAAAATTTTTAATGTGCACAGCCCACTGTTCCAAAGATCTGTCAGACACCAGTGGGGTGTCAATTCTCACTGCACCCCTAGTTTCCGAAATGGGGTCACATGTGTTTTTTTTTATTTTTTTTTTTGCGTTTGTCAAAACCGCTGTAACAATCAGCCACCCCTGTGCAAATCACCTCAAATGTACATGGTGCACTCTCCCTTCTGGGCCTTGTTGTGCGCCCCCAGAGCACTTTGTGCCCACATATGGGGTATTTCCGTAGTCGGGAGAAATTGCATTACAAATTTTGGGGGTCTTTTTTCCCTTTTACCTCTTGTCAAAATGAAAAGTATAGGGCAACACCAGCATGTTAGTGTAAAAATTTTTATTTTTTTACACTAACATGCTGGTGTAGACCCCAACTTCACCTTTTCATAAGGGGTGAAAGTAGAAAAAGCCCCCCAAAATTTGTTAGGCCCTAAACTGTTGCCTTGAAATACGACAGAGAGCGCCATGTGCATTTGAGGCCTGAATTAGGGATTTGCTTAGGGGTGGACATAGGGGTATTCTACGCCAGTGATTCCCAAACAGGGTGCCTGCAGCTGTTGCAAAACTCCCAGCATGCTTGGACAGTCAACGGCTGTCCGGCAATACTGGGAGTTGTTGTTTTGCAACAGCTGGAGGCTCCATTTTGAAAACAGTGGCGTACCAGACGTTTTTCATTATTATTGGAGAGGTGGGCTGTGTAGGGGTATGTGTATATGTAGTGTTTTTTACTTTTTATTTTATTTTGTGTTAGTGTAGTGTAGTGTTTTTAGGGTACAGTCACACGGGCGGGGGATTACAGCGAGTTTCCCGCTGCGAGTTTGAGCTGCCGCACAAAATTTGCTGCATCGCAAACTTGCAGCCTGATACTCACTTTAAGCCCCTGCCCATGTGAATGTACCCTGTACATTCACAGGGGGGGGGGGGGGGGGAATCTCCAGCTGTTGCAAAGCTACAACTCCCAGCATGCACAGTCTATCAGTGCATGCTGGTAGTTATAGTTTTGCAACAGCTGGAGGCACACGGGTTGGGAAACGCTGAGTTAGGAAACAGACAATGTTTCCCAACCAGTGTGCCTCCAGTTGTTGCAAAACCACAACTCCAAACATTCTCAGGCATGCTGGAAGTAGTAGTTCGGCGACATCTTTAGATGTTGCCGAACTACATCTCCCAGCATACTTGGAGTTGTAGTTCTGCAACATCTGGAGGACTACAGTTTGCAGACTACTAATACAGTGGTTCCCAATCTGTGTCCTTCCAGATGTTGCAAAACTACAACTCCAAGTATGCCAAAACTGTCCAGGCATGCTGGGTGTTGTAATTCTGCAACATCTGAAGGGCCAGATGTTACAGAACTACAACTCCCAGCATGACTGGACAGTAAGGGCATGCTGAGCATGTGTAGTTTTGCAACATCTGGAAGGGCACAGTGGTCCCAAAACTGCGGACCTACAGATGTTGCAAAACTCCAAGGGCTGTCTGGGCATGCTGGGAGTTGTAGTATACAGGGCTTTATGGCGACGTGCATTGCTGTAAAGGGCCCGACCGCGGCTGAAGATCCACTCACCTGTCGCCGCCGCCGTCTTCATCGCCGGAATCCGGGTCTTCAGGGACGAGGTGAGTACCGGGGCCGGGCCCCAGCACTCCCCCGTCGCGTCCTCCAGTCTTCCTCCTGTCCTCTCCGGACTTCCAGGGGCCGGGCAGGGCGGGAGGAAGTAACCGCCCCCCCCGTACGATTGGTCGGTTAGCTAACCGAAGAATCGCAGGGGATAGGAGGAGGTGGCACCTCGCTCCTATACTTTAGCATGGTCCTGGCCTTCTGTGACAGCCGGGATCATGCAAAATTACCGGGCGGTTGGGTCCCAGAGACCCGATCAGCCCGGTATTGCCGCAGATCGCAGGGGTGATTTCCCTAGCGATTTGCGGCGATCACCGACATGGGGGGCCTACGTGGCCCCCCTCGGCGTTTGCCCTGGATCCCTGCTGAAGGATTTCAGCAGGGATCCGCTTGCGATCTCCACCGGGTGAGCGGCGGAGACCAGGAAAAGACCATGACGTATGCATACGTCATGGGTCCTTAAGGGGTTAAAAATATTACTTGGCATTAATATTAATAATATATTACCTTTCTGTCATTGACATTGTGTCCCAGTCACTGCCACACATTAGACTTGTGCACTACAAAATTTTTTGTTTTGTTTCGTTTTTTCGTTTTGGAAAAAACTTTTCGGTTCGGCAATATTTTCGGTTTTGATTCTTCGGATACATTCAGTATTCGGGTGTTCGGGGCTGATTTTTTTTCGGATACATTCGGTATTCAGGTGTTTGGGGTTGATTTTTTTCGGATACATTTGGTATTCGGGTACATTCGGTAAATCTTTTTATTCTTTTTTTGGACTTTAGCGATCCTAAAAAATTTATGCCTTTTTTATAAAAATTTCGTAGGGTACCATAAAAAATTATAATAAAAAAGATACAGTAGTGATGGAAAAAATTGTATGTATCTTTTTTATTATGAAATGTTTATTAATTTTTAAACAGGGATCAATTTATGTGAGCGGGTAAAGCACTAAAAATGTAGCCGACAATAATGAAAATGTAGTGTGTGCGTGTTTTTCACTTTTTTTTTTAAACATTTTTTAGGTAGTACTACTACTCCCAGCATGGAACACACTCTTCCATGTTGGGAGTAGTAGTTACCTGTACTAATTGACAGATCGCTGGGGTCCCTTGCGATCCTCTTGTATAGATGGGGCGGCAGCTCTTCTATGGTCCCCTGCACTCACGTATATATACACATATTCATATTTCCCGCAGAGCTGTGATATGTCTCGCTACGATATGTCTATTAATGCAGGTACTACAGCTCCCAGCATGGAGCAGAGTGTGCTCCATGTTGGGACTATTAGTACCTGCAGTAAGGGACAGATCCCAGCGGATGTCACTCCTCCTGACACCTTCTGCAATGTCCTGATGTGAATGTCGGGATCAGCTGTTCTCATGGCTACAGAGCCGGGAGAACAGCTGACGCTGAGCCGTAGGTATACAAGGTATATCTACTGCCCAGCAAGAACTTACAGTGAGCCTGCAATGTGTATACAGTATACACATTGCTGGCTCACTTAACCCCTTGCTGAGCTGTGCGCTATGCGCAAGCCCAGCAAGGGAAGAGTGAACTTACACTGCTGGACAGTGTAGGTTAACCCTTTGGGCGGTATACACTATTTACAGCTATCTATAGATAGCTGTATATAGTGTATACAGAACACGAAGTCCGCTTACTTCTCTCGAGTACTGGGCAGGTCCGTGTAGCTCCGACCCTAGTGATGACGTCATTAGGGGGCGGGGCTACAGAAGGGAACAAGGCTAGTTAATCTGAAGCTCTGTTCACATTGTACGTTTTGTATAATGTGAACAGACCCTTCTGGCAGTGTCTACCCAGACACGGAGACTCCAGCTGTTGCTAAACTACAACTCCCAGCATGCCCAGACAGCCAAAGGCTGTCTGGGCATGCTAGGAGTTGTAGTTTTGCACCAATTGGTGGCTCCCTGTTTGGGTAGACATTGTATCATGGGTGCTCTCCCCAGCGGACAGCGACAAAAATGTCATAACCATTTTTTTGTGTTTTTTTTCTTCTCGTTTCAGATCCGTGTATGCAGAGGATTACTGCGGATTCGATGGATTACGGTGGATTTTTTTTTCTTTTAATAAAATGGTTAACGAGGGCTGTGGGGGAGTGTTTTTTTATATAAAATAATTTTTCCAATGTGTTGTGTTTTTTTTAATGAATTTTCAGGGTTAGTAGTGGAAGCTGGTCTTATTGACTGAATCCATTACTAAGCCAGGGCTTAGCGCTAGCCCCAAAAACAGCTAGCGCTAACCCCCAATTATTACCCAGGTACCCACCGCCACAGGGGTGCCGGGAAGAGCCGGTACCAACAGGCCCGGAGCGTCAAAAATGGCTCTCCTGGGCCTAGGCGGTAACAGGCTGGCGTTATTTAGGCTGGGGAGGGCCAGTAACAATGGTCCCCGCCCACCCTGGTAACGTCAGGCTGTTGCTGTTTGGTTGGTATTGTGCTGAGAATTAAAATACGGGGAACCCTATACGTTTTTTATTTTTTATTTTTATTTAAATAGTTGTAGTTCTGTAACATCTGTCCCTTCAGATTTAGCAATTTTCATGAAATTTTTGAAAATTGCTTCTCTACTTTGAAGCCCTCTAATTTTTTCAAAAAGCAAAAATATGTCCATTTTATGATGCAAACATAAAGTGGACATATTGTATTTGTGAAGAAAAATAAAATGTATTGTGAATATCAATTTTCCTTACAAGTAGAGAGCTTCAAAGTTAGAAAAATGCAAAATTTTCATAAAATTTTGGGATTTTTCACCAAAAAAGGATGCAAGTAACGCCGAAAATTTACCACCAAAATAAAATAGAATATGTCACGAAAAAACATTCTCAGAATCAGAATATTCGGTAAAAGCGTTTTCGCGTTATTAATTCGTAAAGTGACGGTGGTCAGAATTGCGAAAAAGGGCCCAGTCCTTAAGGTGAAAAAGGGTTGCGTCCTTAAGGGGTTAAAAAACACCTTATTTTCTGTCCGCCAATGCAAAATTCTCTAATAGTGCCCCTCCCGAGACTAGACTCTGGATCTGCCCCTGGTTGTGGTTAAACTTTACTTTCCTGGAAAAGTTTCTGAGTTGCCCATAGCAACCAATCAGATTGCTTCCTTCATTTTTCAGAGGCCTTTTCAAAAATGAAAGAAGCAATCTGATTGGTTGCTATGGGCAACAGCACAACTCTTCCTCTGCACTGGTTTTGCTGAATTTCCCCCATAGAGGAAGATTTATCAAAACCCAAAACCTGTCCAGAGGAAAAGTTTCTGAGTTGCCCATAGCAACCAATCAGATCGCTTCTTTAATTTTTCATAGGCTTTTTCAAGAATAAAAGAAGCAATTTGATTGGTTGCTATGGGCATCTCAGCAGCTTTTCCACTGGTCAGGTTTTGATAAATCTCCTTCTATGGGGGAGATTCATCAAAACCAGTGTAGAGGAAGAGTTATGCAGTTGCCCATAGCAACCAATCAGATTGCTTCTTTCATTTTTGAAAAGACCTCTGAAAAATGAAGGAAGCAATCTGATTAGTTGCTTTGGGCAACTCAGAAACTTTTCCAGAAATGGAGGATGCTAACTTTTTGTATCTTATATGGAATTATTCCTATATTCATACATTTTGGAATCATCGATCTTATTGAAAAAAGGTATAACATTAAGATCGAACGAGACCCTTAGATGCTTATCCTTGGAGATGTCGGGGAGTCTATATATAAGAAAAGTTTAATTAGACTATTTCCTTATGCAAAGTTGCTGTCCGGGCATGCTGGGAGTTGTGGTTTTGCAGTGGTTGGGGGTTCACAGCTTTGACACCACTGCTATAGAGGGTGCAAATGTATCCGAGCCCTGGAACTCAAATAATGTGAAATATGAGATGATCAAAATGGAGCCCCTGCACTAATTACTTGGGTTCTGGGGTCTGTAAGGTCCATAGTAGAAACATCAGGTTCTGTCCATAGCAGATACTAAATCATGGCAGCTCTAAGAAACAAGCAGTCATCGTGACATCAGACATGTGATGTCATAGACAGCTGGAGTCCTGACATTCCACTGACAGCCGCCCGAGCCTTCATTCTGTAGATTGGTGCAGTGCGATTAGCAACTTCTATTTCTTCTTCTTGACTGAGATGGAGCTAAAAGGTTTGGGGTTCGTCCCCCTTCTGTTGGCGTTTTGGTGTGCGGCCTGGCTTGCCACCAGCTACATCGTGACGGTCGTCCTCGGCCATGCCGCCTCGCCACTGATGCACATCAGGTAAGATAAACAAGCACAAGATTCTTATTTCATGGGTTGGGAGTGAGGAAATATCCATAATAACATTGGTTTCTTTTCCTTCACAGTGACGTGGGAAATTTCTTTCCCGAAAACATATTATTGAGAATTGGTTTCATAGGGACATCCATTGGCACTTTGGTACTAACCTTTCTTATTTATAAGTATATGGTTATGCATACTGAAGAGTTCAGGGGTCATCAGGTCCTGATCCAGAGGATCCTGCTCGCCATTGTGTGGGCCTCCTGTTTTGGTACAGCTTTCATGCATGTATTGTCCCCCGAAGAATATCCCAGGATACACTTTGTCAGCATGGTAATTTCCATTACATGTGAAGCCTTATACTACCTTGGGCAGTCCATCCAGATGTATAAATTACCAGGAGCAAAAAAAGTCATCCACCATAGTAGATGCACCTGCTGTGGCCTGGCTTTTACCTGCGCAATTTTCTACTTTGGATATAAAACATTACAGGAATTATTCTATGATGATGAAGACTGGGACGAGATCCGTGAAATCACCACCATAATCATCGAGTGGGTGATGCTTCTACTGATCCTGATAAACATTGTGAGCTATTATTCCACCATGCAGAGGTTAATGTTAACCGTCTCCAGGAACAGCTGCAAACTCTCTCTTAGAGTAAGAATTGATGACTTCGGGGTGTAGACCACCACGAGGGCCATCAAGTGGACTTCTGGGAGAGATACTGCACAGGACACGGAAAAACCATAAAAAAAATAATATGAGCTGGTAATATTACCTATACAAAAAAATAAAAAACATAAAAGAAAAATATTGGTGTGTGACGTGTAATACCTACCGTATATACTCGAGTATAAGCCGAGTTTTTCAGCACCATTTTTCGTGCTGAAAACGCCCCCCTCGGCTTATACTCGAGTGATCTCTCCGCCTGTCAATCCCTTCTCAGTGGTCTTCAACCTGCGGACCTCCAGATGTTTCAAAACTACAACTCCCAGCATG